>NW_006399752.1:40235139-40235698 GCF_000299155.1 Elephantulus edwardii
TGGCACAGGACAGAGCAGAGTTTAGGGCTGTTGTACATAGGGTCGCTATGAGTCGCAAGCGACTCGACGGCACATAACAACAACAACAACATACTTCCAGGGCTACGATCTGTAGAGAACGTTCTCTTAAAAGTTTATCAATCCAGTAATTTTAGAAACGTGTCTCTCTTTCATCTTTTTATTTGTCAGACTTTGCCAAGGCATTAACAAGTTCTAGCTGTTGGTAGCTATTCAGTTCTTGCACAAAAACACAGATCTTGGATGCTGGCTTTTGGGCATGTGCTAACACAGAGGACTAGTAGCCTAGAGGCAAGAAGCTGTGCTGCAATGTTGAAGGCACGCTGTTCAAATCCACCAGAGAAGAATAGGCAATCTCCTCCCGTGTGATTAACTGCCTCTGAAAACTCACGGGAGGGTGAGCCTTGGGTCAGTTGTGACTCTATGGTATACAGCAACAACATTTTCATAGACCTGGACTGAACTTTCAGCCTGCACATGGAGCTTCAGAGGTTACACTAGGAACAAACTCTGTTTGTCTTTTCTACCCTTCTTTTATTAT
>NW_006399752.1:40235798-40248350 GCF_000299155.1 Elephantulus edwardii
TCTCAATCTCTTCGCCATCCATCCTGATGCTGCCAATTGGTCCAATGGTGAGAATCTTTGTCTTCTTGACATTGAGCCTCAGTCCATACTGAAGGCTGCAGTCCTTGACCCTCCACAGCAAGTACATGAGGCCCTCCTCAGTTTCAGCGAGCAGGGTTGTGTCATCTGTATAACACAGATTGTTAATAGATCTTCCACCAATCCTGATAGAAGAACCATTTAAAAATTATACAATCCAAAGCTGATTCCCCGTCCTAATGTGAGCTGGAGGATTAGGAACAGAAGGAAAATCCTTGTACCCTGTGGTGGAGTTGAACTTACTCCAATCTACTCAGAACTGCCTCCATTATCTTTTCCTTTTCAACAGGTCTGTTAAGCTCCACTTTCCCAAACTGTCCATTTCTGGGAACTATGATCTGAAAGACCTCCTGGGAAAACTAGGCGTGACCAATGTCTTCAGCTCTGCGGCTGACCTCTCAGGGATCACAAAGACAGCACCCCTGAAGGTGTCAAAGGTGAGATTACTCTAGGGGATGATGGATTTCTTTCACCTTTGTCTTTTGATTAGAGTGTGTATGGAAACTGGAGCTCAGGAAGGGGGAGGGAGCTCAAACAAGACCATCTGAGGAATCAAACATGATTCATTCCATTGTCAAGAAGCCAACTGAGGAAGGTGAACTTCAAGCACCCCTTGAAGTACCCATTTCAGTCTCAGTGGCTGAGTCCATTACTGACCCTCAGTCTCACTTTTCCTTCTTTGTGACTCAGCTTACCCAGATTTAGGCTTAGACTGAGTGATTTCAAAAGGACTCTCCAGCTCCCGTCCCCTGTGACGTTTGGAGCTATTTTCCAAAATACCAAGAACAGTTTCACTTATGTGAACAGTTTATTCAGATGGATAGTCACCAAAGAAACAATTTCAGTTCAATATTGAGTGTGTACTGAACATCTGGCTTTGATCATCAAAGTCTTTACCTAAGGAACTTAAAACTTAATGGTAAAAACAAAACAAATATGCCAGGTAAGCAGAGATATGAAATAATCTTTCACATCAGAAGTTGAGGTTGTATACCATGAGGGCAAGCAATGCAGGTCAGGAAAGGAAAGTGTGACAGGTGGAATCAAGGAAAGGCTTTGGGAGAGAGATAGACATACAGAGAGAGAGAGTCAGAGAAAGTATGTGTAGACACAGACCAGAAGAGAGGGTGAGAGATAGGACAGAGACAGTCCCCAGAGAAGAGAGAAGACAGAGAAAGAGAAGAGAGAAGACAGAGAAAGAGGGGACAGGGTCAAGACAGCATGCAGTGACCAACTAGAAGCTCCCAATAGTTGTCATACTAGAGATTTTAAACTTTCATCCTCATTCCCATACACTCACACACATATACTCACACACATGCTATTGTTGTTCTGTGCCCTTGAGTCAACTGTGATGCATAGTGACCCTATGTACAATAGCTCTGAACCCTGCCTTATCCTAAGCTAATCTCACTGATTCTGACAAACCTACCCCCTTTTACCCCAGTTACATGAGTGCATTCACACAAAAATACACAGTCAAGCACAAACAAAACACATGCTTATATGTGCAAATGCACACAGGCACACATATGTGTTCATAAACATTCTTATACATACAACTACACGAGGATACCCACATGCATACACCTCTATCCACGTGCATGCACACACAGACATACATGTAAATGTACATGCAGGAGACATAAAAACACATCATGAAACGTGACCCCAGAACACAACCACATTTATGCAGACACAATCACACACCCGTATACAAATAAGTACATGTGAACACATGTGTGCGCACTTTACACACACACACACGTGTACACACAAAAACACTCTTCACAAAGTCTTACCCACACAGACCTACACAGGTCCACCCAGGTGAGCGCACGTGCACACACACACACACACACACACACACACACTAAGTACTTGAACTTCTTCTGGTCATTCCATGAACTAATGAATGAGCACAGAGGCCCAATCCCACAGCCATGATTTTCCTGTTAGGAAGCCCAGGCTTTAAGAAACTAAACAGTCTCCCTGCAGTGAATCGCTGGTGGAGAAAGTGGGATTTGAACTCACATCCTTGTAGTGGAAATTGCATTCCTTCCACCACACCACACCACATGATGAGCACGTCCTCATAGTACACACAACCTGGATTGTGAAGATTATTTGTTGTCATTGTCATTTTCTATTTAGAAATATTAGCAAGATCAAGTACCTAAAACTCTCTGTGGCCAGAGACTGCCCTTGTACCCCAGGGACTGGTCCCCGCACAGCTGCCCTGGGTCCAGGGCTGAGCTAGGGTGGCCCTGCCCCAGCCTTTCCCCCCTTCCAAACAGGCCTCTGTTTTCTCCCCTTCAGGCAGTGCATCAGGCTGTGCTGACTATTGATGAAAAAGGAACAGAAGCTGCTGGGGCCACTGGTTTGGAATTCACGTTCTTTTCTTTGCCCATCAATGTTAAATTCAACAGACCCTTCTTAGTCGTCATCTATAAGGAGAACATCAAGAATCTCATCTTCCTGGGAAGGGTGACAGACCCCTCACAGACATAACTGCCTTTCAGGTTCAGGCCCCCACTCTCGGGTCAAGTCTTCTCCCTTGGTGGGCAATAAACCATGGACTGACCTAGAAATTGTTAAGTTCCTCACGCCATTCTCCAAGACTTCTTTACACCCTAATGATATGTAGAAAGGGAAGGTCTCAGGGTCCTTCTAGGTACTCATGTGTGGTTGTTTTGCTTAGGTGCCTTTGAGTTAACTGTGACTCAAAGAAATCCTATGAACAGCAGACTAGAACCTTTCCCTATTCCACTATCCTCATAATCCCAACCATGTTCAAGTCCATCGCTGCAGTCACTATGTCAACCCAACTACCTCTCTTTCACTGACACTCTACTTCTTCAAGTGGTGTCTTCTTCTGAGGACTGGAACCTCCTGATATCATGCCCGAAGTGCACGAGACAAAGTTGCACTTACTTTGCCTCTAAGAATCTACCTGGTGGCACTTCCTCCAAGTGTTTGTTCATTCTCTTGGTCGTGCACATATGTCCTTCACCAACACCACAATTCAAGACATCAATTCTTCCTTATTCACTGTCTGATTTTCACATGCGTATGAAGTAATGAAAATATCATGGCTTAAATCAGGCACATCTTAGTCTTTAAGCTGAACTCCTTGATCTTCAGTACTTTAAAGAAATCCTTGACAAGTAGACTTTATCAATGAAACAAATCCATCTGTTTCTTGACTGATGCTTCCATGGGTGTTGATTGTGGATCCAATCACTGACAACTTCAATCTTTTCTCCAACTATCATGATATTGCTTATTGGTCCAGCAGTAAGAATTTTTGTTTTCTTGATGGTGAGGTGAAATCCTTACTGAAGACTGCAGTGAGATTTTCTGCAGCAAATGCTTCAAATCTTCTTCACGTTCCTCAAGCAAGGTTGTGTCAATAACATACATTGTTGATGAGTCTTTTTTCAATCCTGATGCCACATTGATCTTCATATTAGTCCAAATTGTCAAATTATTTGCTCCTTGTACAGATAGAGTAGATATGGAGAAAGAATACAACTCTGAGGCACACTTCCCTGATTTTAAACAATGCAGTGTCCCTTCGCTCTGTGCAACCACCTCTTAATCTATGTACAGGTTTCACATGGGTACAGGATGCACTAAGAATTCAAAGCTTCAGTGTCGGCTGAAATTCACATTGTATAGGATGTTGCATCCAGTTGTGTTTCAGACATTCCCCCACCCCCTTCCACTCCCAGGATGACTTCTGAGTTCAGACTGAAAAGTCAGACACTCTTCTCACCAGTCCACAAGCATTGGCCATAGTCTCCCATCAATTTCCCTTCTAACTTCTCCACCACAGGAGTGCTCTCAATCATACAAGGTCTAGCATTGTTCACTTCCTGCTATTTCTCTTAAAAGGGTCAGTTCACAGGGATGCATTAACCTGCTGCTTCTCCATCAATGGTAGAGAAGGTTGCAGCATCTCCAATTTTATCTGTTTTCTTATCTGAGCCATTCATCAGAGTCTGTATCTCACCAGGTTTTTTTGTGTAGATAGCTTGGGCATATTTTTCTTGCTGGTTCTTCTCCAGTAAACTAGACAGTTTGTCTTTAACATCTTTGTGTCACGTCAAAAATCAAAACCAATCACTGTCAAGGATATTCCAATTCATGCTGATGCTGTCTATGTCAGAGTAGAACCTTACAGACTAGAGTGTTCAATGTCTGTGACCTTTCAAAGGCTGAACAGCATGTCCTTCTTCTGAGACATCTTTGGGTGGATTTGAACAACCAGTCTTTTGGTGAGCAGACAAGTACTCGAATATTTACCTATGGACTCCTATTTCAATCACAGCAACTCCTAGATGTATCTTCTAGAGGAACTAAGTGGCTTCTCCTCAAAAGAATAGAATGTCCCCTAATCTTCACCTTTATCCTCCTCCGACAAGCTCACCCATGACAATATATCCCTCAAAACCACCAATACATTCAATCTAAGTACCTTGCCCTCCCTTGTCATGTGTCAAGCTGTTCTCAGAAGGTTCTGGAGAGTCATGGCCTGTCTGCTCCTTAGTCACTCTGAGGGGAAACATGGCAACCTGACTGACTCCTCCAACCTGCTCCTTACCCCTCCACTCTGGTGAGGCTCTGCGGGACCACAGTTCAGCTCCCACCTTACTCCTGCTTGTAACCATCAACAAGGTCTTCACAGTCAACCACAGTTCCGGTGTCAGCACTGGAGCTTGTCAGGGAGTAGCTGTTTCTGCTCTTTCCCCACTTTACAGTTCTACCAAAGGACTACAGAGACAAGAGTCTCCTTAAAGACCTCCACCTAGAAGATTCTATTCTGTTCTGGGGTCACATAAACATGCTTGTCTTGTGGAATCAACTGTCCATTTGATGCAAATCCAGTAATCTCTCCTCAAGGCTAGGCTCTGGGGGTGTGTACCTCAAAAACTGTTGTTGTTGTTACATGCCAGCCACTGAGTCAAGTATAACTCATAGTGAGCCCATGAACAACAGATTTGAACCCTGTCCTATCCTATACCGTCCTCATCATCTCTGATACATTGACCTCATTGCAGTCACATAGAATCGTCCTTAATTCAGTCAAAATCATCAAGTAGCTGTAAGTTCATATGATTCACTCTAATTGAAAAGTTTCCAAACAGCTCCCAAACTGATCTTTTTTTAACATCAACATAGAGAGTGATTAGTTGGCCTAGTGGACAGAAACTGATGCTACCAAACCAAAGGTGGGTGACTTTTAATCCACGGCCCTCAGACCTGTTTTTGTTCAAGCATTCTTCTAGGTCGTATAGCCCTGGTGTGTCCACTTGCCATACAGTGGTAACTTGTGGTTGCTGAAAAGCTGAACACTGTGACACTGATGTGTCAAATGTGTTAATGGTTACCCATGGTGGACAGTGTTTGGTGAAGCTCCCCAATTAAAACAAGCTTGGAAGTAAGAGTGGCATCCACTTACATAATAGCTTGCCTCCAGAAACCCTACAAACCTGGAGAAGGGATGAAAGTCACACAAGTGTTGAGGATTTTCATTCATAGGTTTGCTATGAGTCACCTATGACTTGACGGCACTTAACAACAACAACAATAGAAAAAGTTGTCAACCATCTCTCAAATACATCTTTTTCTCTTAAGATTCATTGCTACCTCTGATGTCTACAAACTCTATTAACGGCCTGTACACCATCAGCTACACAGACTAATGGCAAATCTTGAAAATCAGAGGATCTCTTTTTAAGGCCAAATTCTATTACTTAACTAGCAGTGTGACATTGGAGGAGTAGAAATAAATTTTTAAAAACCCACCAAAAACTCTCAACCTCTTTGTGCCCCAGTTTCCCCTTATAGAAAATAACACCTATTCCTTGGTTTGGCATGAGATTCCTGTAAGATAAACTAACAACTTTTACAAATATGCAAGAGCCGGAATTGAAAGTAAGGGACAGTGCTCTCCATAAGGAGCTTTGGTGTCACAATAATTAAGTCCTCCACAGGCAACTGAGCCCGAATGTTGGGCCACGGAAGAAAGGCCAGGTGGTCTGCTCTCATGACGATTGCAGGCTAGACTCAGAGTGCACCCACAGGTACTACATAGGGTTGGCAGAGGTTATTTCTATGTATTTATTTGTATACACTGCACATGTTAACAAGATGGTCCAATCCTTGGGAAAAAATTGCTATTTGGTAAGGAGTCAGAGGAGGAGGAGAAGCTCCTCAGAGAGATAGACAGACACTGACACACTGACTCAAACAAGTGCTTAAAATAGAAGTCCTAGCTCATGGTATAAAAAGGATGACAAAGACAGCCAGAAATACACAGCCAAGAGAGGATAAAATTGATGAATGGGATCTTCTAAAGCTTAAATCCTTACACACGTCAAAAAGAGTGAAAAGAAAACCTACTGACTGGGGGTGGGGTGGGGGGTGGAATCCAAAACATTTGGCAATACCAATTCAGACAAGGGTCTCACATCAAAAGTTTACAGAATCCTACAGGGCCTCCATAAGAAAAAGACTAATAATTCAAATACAAAATGGGCAAAGGACATGAAAAGTTTTTCACAGAGGAAAATATTTAGATGACCAACAGACACTTGAAGAAATGCTCAAAATCACTGGCAATAAGAGAAATGCAAATCAAAACCACAGTGAGAAACCATCTCACCCCAGTAGCAGTGGCAAAGTTTAACAGGACAGCAAGTAAGAAATGTTGGAAAGGATGTGGTAAGATAGAAACTCTTTCACACTGTTGGTGGGATTGTAAAATGTACAACTATTCAGGAAGGCAATGTGGTCTTTCCTAAGAAAACTGAACATACAAATTACATATGATCCAGCTATTCCACTGCTTGGAATATACTCCAAGAAAATGAGAACTGAGGCACAAATGGAAATTTGTAAACCAGTGTTAGTAGCAGTGTTATTCACCATCGCAAGAACATGTGAATAGCCCAAATGTCCAACCACAATTGAATGGATTGAGAAATTGTGGTACATTCACACAGTGGAATACTATGCAGCACGCAGAAATAGTGATTTTTTAAAATCACAACGTAACTTGAGAGGGACTAGAGAGCATTATGCTAAGTGAACTAACTCAGTCCCATAAGGACAAATACTAAGACCATTATTATAGAAATAGGAAGATAACTAGTAAAACATGTATGAGGATCCAAGGAGGGGAGGGTGGGGGCAGAGGGGTAAGGATGGGCGGGGGGGGAGGAGGGGTAATCACAGCGTTGCAAAATTTGATGGGGAGAGAGAGGTGCATAAAGGAAATGGAAAAATCCCATGGGAGAAAATATGCATACAAACTTTGTAAGCAAACCACTTTTATCAAATAAAAAGGAAATGAGGAAATAAATACCTGCTAATACACGGATGAACTTTGAAAATATGCTACATGAAGGAAGCCAATCATGTGAGACTAAATGATTATATGATTACATTTAAATGAAAGTTTCAGCATGTAGCTGTTGTTATGTGCCATCAAGTCGCTTGCGACTCACAGTGACCCTATGCACAACAGCCCTAAACTGTGTTCTGTCCTGTGCCAATCTCATTGTCTCTGACACACCCATCCCGATTACCCCAGTCACCGAATCAATCCACCTCCTAGAGGGCCTTCCCCTCCTGCACTTGCCCTCCACCCTCCCAAGCATGATGTCCCTCTCCAAGGACCGGTCTCTCCTTACAACATGTACAAAGCATGTTAAACAGAGCCTCAGGATCCTTGCCTCCAAGGAGTAGCCTGGTTTAACCCTCTCCAGGATGAATCTGTTTGTTTTCTTGGCAGTCCATGATATCCTCAATACTGTTCTCCAACACCAAGGCTCAAAGGCGTCAATTCTCCTTCTATCCTCCCTAGTCATTGTCCAACTCTCTGACGCATAACAAGTGATTGCAAAAACCATGGCCTGTATCAGACATACCTTAGTCTTCTGAGAGACACCATTGCTCTTCAATACCCTGGAGAGGTCCCTAACAGCAGACTTTCCCATCACAATACGTTTTTTGAAGTTTAAGGGCATGGAATTGTGTGGGAAATTTATGATGATAGTTGAAGGATATAGGATTTACTTGGGTGCCAGTAAAAATACTCTACAATTTAAAAATAAAAAAATGTGTTTAAAGACAATAGATATTGTTAGGATAGTGCTGCATTGGGCAGGGTTTTGATCTGTTGGAATTCTGATCTGTAGGTTTCACTGTAAAGTAGGGTTCATCTAACAGCACTTAACCACAATATCAATAGCAACAATTAACACATCTATGTGCGTAGTAGACCACATATGGATGAAAATTATAAAAATGTACTATAACCAGACATCTGAAGGGGATGGCTGTGAAACAGGACCACAGTCTCAGAGAACAACTGGTTCAATTGGCATCATGACACACAAATAAAATATTCTATCTCCAGCTTTAGTGAGTAGCAACTGATGTTTGAATACAAGCCAACCATCTAAGGTGCAACTACTGACCTCTTCTTGTACATAGCAAAGAAGAATGAAGAAAGAAGACTCAGGAACAGTTCAAATGACTGATGGATCAGAGGAGCAGCAGCCTCCCCCCACACGGAGGACAGAAGGACTAGAGGGGTACTAGTGATTGCTCTGAAAAAAATCATCATAGAAAGCCCTGGATAGAAAAAGAGTAAAAAGAAGGCTGACCAAAATTCAAAAACATAAAACCAGACTTATTGATCTGATAGACTCTTTAAGCCTGGAACTGAAGCCAGCTCCAGAAATCAATAGGTCTATGCCTGGTTTTTTAATTGTTTTTGGTGAAACATTCTTCTAAATGGTATAGCTCTGGTCTGCCCCTTTGCTGTACAGAGGCAACTCATGGTTGCTGTGATGCTGAACACTGTGACACTGATGTGCCAGATGTGATAATGATTCCCCATGGTGGACAGTGTTTGGTGAAGCTTCCCAATTAAAACAAGCTTGGAAGCCGGAGTGGCATCCACTTCTGGAATAGCTTGCCTCTGAAAACCCTATGAACTTGAAGAAGCGATGAAAGTTATTCAAGTGTTCAGGTCTTCCATTCATAGGGTTGCTACGAGTCATCTATGACTCAACAACACCTAACAACAACAACAACAACATAGAGAGAGCTCTGTTGGCCTAGGAGATAGAAAGTGACACTACCAAGCCAACGGCGGGTGATTTTAATCTGCAGCCCTCAAGCCTACTTTTCATTATTTTTGGTCAAATATTCTTCTAAGTGGTATAACACTTGTCTGTCCACTTGCTGTATAGAGGTAACGTGTGGTTGCTGTGATGCTGAACACTGTGACACTGATGTGTCAAATGCGATAATGTTTACCCATTGTGGACAGTGTTTGGTAGAGCTCTCTGATTAAAACAAGCTTGGAAGCAGGTGTGGCATCCACTTCCATAATACCTTGCCTCTGGAAACACTCTGAACTTAGAGAAACGGTGGAAGTTATACAAATGTTCAGGTCTTTCATTCATAGGGTCGCTATGAGTCATCTATGACTCGATGGAACTTAAAAACAACAACAATAATACCATGACTAATAGCACCAGAGAAGAATTTACTCCTCAATACAATCAAGACCAAAGAAATGACATTATCTGAAAACAAAACTCAGAAATCAGAAAATTGGCAGGTAAGGACAGTTGGAAATGGGGAAGACAAAGGGAAAAGTGGGGAAAATGTTGTTAAACTGAGCAAGTTTCAAGTAAAGACATAAAATGTATATGAATAGTTGAAACGACAAGTGGTTGCATCAATGGCTCTCTTATAGCACAGATTGTGAGGATGTCACACGATAAGGCCACGTTTCTGTCAGTTGTACACAGGGTCACTATGTGTCTGAACCAATCCAAAGGCACTTTACAACAATTAAGCTGTGCCAGGATTGATGCCAAACAAGTCCCAACTACCAATCCTCCAGCTGCCATTGGGTCCCAGGGCCTGCCACAGCCCCTGTGTTAAGCAGTCCCTGAGGACACAGGTAATCACGCTCTTATCAATCAATCAACCCAGCCTAAGGCACCTTGAAGACAAAGCTGTCAATCACCTTCCAAAAGTTCACAGCTTTGAGAGGCCTATGGGTCAGTCTAGTCTGCACTTGGATCTACAATGAGTTTGAATGGCCTTAAAAGAACTTGGGATTTCTGCCAGGAGTTAAGCCTTCTTCTGAGTCATGGTGTTCTATGGAGCTGTGCAGTGCCCAGGACCAACACGTAGGACAGCATAGGTGAGTGGTCCAATTTCCAGCTAATAGACATTGCCCTGTTTGCTCCTCTGACAACTGTGCAGACTTTGGTTAATAATTACTAGCAGCCTCCCCATGTCCCTTGGTGCCCACTGCTTAAATATAGACAAGTGCTGGGTTTTGAACCCTTAGTCTTGGTCACCACGTGGCACTGGGACAGTAAGTGGTAAGTATCCCTTGGTCTGATTCAGGCCATGGTCTTTCCGATCACTTGCTATGCATCTGAGAGCTGGCCAATAAATAGGAATGGCAGAAGAATTGATACCTTTGGTCTGTGGAGAAGAGCACTGAACAGCCCACACACAGCTGGTGTGCTCTTCGGAGGCAAGGATAATGAGGCTTCACCTCACATGCTTCTGTCATCTTGCTAGGAGGGACTATTCCTTGGAGAGGGACATGATGCTTGTAACGATAGAGGTCTGGTGAAGGAGAGGAAACCCCTCAACCAGGTGGATTGATTGACATGGTGATAGCTGCCATGGGCTGTAATGTGTCAGGAAGTGTAAGGATGGCCCAGGGGAGGACAGGGTACAGATCTGTTGTTCATCAGGCCACTGTGGGTTGTGCTTGACTCAACGACACTTAACAACAATCCCTATGGGAAGAGGTTCTGGAGGGTGAGGGACAGCTTGGAGCCTTGGTAACAACAGCACTGGAGGTCCCTCTCAGCCCTCCTACGTTGCACCATGTGGACTAAATGATAAATGGTCTCAATCTGGCTCTATGTACATGAATGTGGAAGTGGGTGCTGGACCAGCAGTGCTGAGAACCCAGGAGATGCAGGGGCCAACCAGCACGATAGCAGGGGTGTTGGCACCTGTTGTCTCCAGCACCCGTTCAGAGTGACTCCTTTAAGCCCCACAGCCCTACAGTGCTTAGCATACATCTTCTTCATCTTCTATACATGAGGTTTCAGGCTCAGAGAGGGGCAATCAATGAGGAGCCTATGCTTGCTAAGGACTTAAACTGGGACCCTGCCCATCATCCCGGTCTCCATCCTCTGCAGATGCACCTGAGGATCAGAACCTGGTAGTCCTGGCCTGTAATCGTCAGTGAGGTCCACTCCAGACACAAGGGGCCACTGGGCACCGTCCCCCTCAAGAGCAGAAGCCCTGGGAGGTAGCACTATCCTGTCCTAGGGACTTGAACTGACATTCCTGAGTTTTCACTATCAGCAGAGTGGGTTGAGAATAAAACCCTGATACACTCCCTTCTCAGTTTTAAACCATACAGTGTTCCCTGCTATGTTCACACAACAACCTCCTGGTCCAGCATAGGTCCTTCATGATCACAATCAAATGCTCTGGGATTCCCATTCTTCTCAAAGTCAGCCAATACTTGTTATGATCCACACAGTCAAATGCCTTTGCATAGTCAATAAAGCACAGACATTCTTCCGGTATTCCCTGCTTTCAGCCAGGATCCATCTGACATCAGCAGTGATATATATCTTAGATACATGAATCGTAATCACATTTCCTTCACATTTAGCAAGCTCTCTGACTATACTTCCTACAAGACAGGTTTGTTCATTCTTTAGGCAGTCAGGTATATATTCATATTCTTTGTCAACACAATAAATCAAAGACATTCATTCTTTTTTGGTCTCATTTATTGTCTAGCTTTCACACGCTTATGAATTAGTTGGGGGGAAAAAACTTAGTTGGGTCATAGCTTGGTGATTTTTTTTTTTTTTTTTGGTCATAGGCCTCAAAGTGACATCTTTTATAAAGATGGCTTTTATTTTAAAAAAGATGGCTTTTGTGATAGATTTTCTCAGTGCAACATAACATTTGATTTCTTGACTGCTGCTTCTATGGGAAATTATTGTAGGTTCAAGCAAAATCAAACTCTTGACAATCTATCATGATGTTGCTTACTGGTGTTGTAAGGATTTTTAAAATATATATATATTTTAGTCATTTATAGGCTTATAGAAATGAATAACAACAACTATATACTTCCACCAATCTTGACCCCACATTTCTCCTCATAGAGCCCAGCCTCCCAGATAATCTGTTCTGCATATAGGTTGTAAAGGTATGGAGATGCATCCCTGGTGTATACCCTTCCCAATTTTGAACCATGCAGTGTTCCCTTGCTCTGTTCTGACGACTGCCTTCTGTATTCCCTGCTTTCAGCTAAGATCCATCTAACATCAGCTACAATATCCCTAGTACCACGACCCCTTCTAAACCCAGCCTGGACTTCTGGTAGTT
>NW_006399752.1:40249960-40257136 GCF_000299155.1 Elephantulus edwardii
TATTATTATTATTATTATTATTATTATTATTATTATTATTTTATACTGGTTTATTTACAAAGTTCAAACATATTGTTTTTCACACTGGATCTTCTCCACTTCCTTCACTCTTACCTCCACCCATCAAATTGTGTGACCCTATGATAAACACCCCCCCACACACCCCCATCCTCATCCTTCTGCTTCCATCTTTCCATCCCCTTGAAACCTCATACTCATTCTACAATATTGGTTTTATACAATGTTTGTCCTGATGGGACTGAGTTAGTTCACTTCAGCATAACGTTCTCCAGTTCCTCCCAAGTTAGGTAGTAACTTACAAAATCATTGCTCCTGCGTGCTGCATAGTATTCCATTGTGTGAACGTACCATAATTTTTCAATCCGTTCAATTGTGATTGGACGTCAGGGCTGTTTCCATGTTCTTGCCATGATGGTGAATAATGCTGTTATAAACATTGGTGTACAAGTCTCCATTTGCGCCCCAGTTCTCATTCTGTCAGTGTATATTCCATTTATAAATATGCATAAATACACCATGTTTTACTGACCTACTTAGCTATTTACACTATAGAACAAATACATCAGGCTAATGTGAATAGAAACTGTAATCCTTTTAAGTGTGGTGATTTCCGGTTCCTGTATCCTAAGAAGATAAAAAGCACTTGAGTCTGGATAGGGTCAGAGAGACTTGAGGGCCGTCCACTCCGTTATTTAAATCCTTTCTTGGGATTTCCCCTGGGCAAGGAGTCACTTAGCAATTATATCCCACGGACTGCCAAAAAGACAAACAGATGTGTCTCGGAGAGAAGACAACCAGAATGTTTCTTGGAGGCAAAGACAGTGAAGCTTCATCTCACGTATTTTGGCATGTTGTTAGGAAAGGCTATTCCTTAGAGAGGAATATCATGCTTGGAAAGGTGGAGGGTCAGCAAAGAAGAGGAAGACCCTCGACAAGATGGATCGATACAGTGTCTGGGGCAGTAGACTCAGGTGTTGGGGATGATAAGGATGGCACAGGAAAGGACAGAGTTTAGACCTATTGTTCATATGATCACTATGAGTTATACTCAACTCAATGGCATTTAATATTAACAATAGCATCTGAATAACCCAAATTCCTACCATTACTAATTCACTGAGCAGATACCACGCAATGCTATCACCATGTGATCTGAGTAGGACACTGGGGAATCAGGACCCTGGGAACTTCTAATCTCATAGGAGGACCAAGTCATTATGACACAGAATTATACACTTTGCAAATGACCCACTGCTTTTGCCTGGAGGGCTTCTCTGGGGAGGTGGTATTGGTGGAAGTTTTGCCAGGACATTTGTCCTTTGAAGGCACAGGTTCTCTGACTCCATGTGGAGAGGAAGCCAAAAAAGCAGAACCCAAGGCTCCCTCGCTACGTTGGTTGTGAGGGAGGAAGTTGAGGCGTGAAGCAGGGGAACAAGAAACCCCTCCCACCGCGTGATAGAGCCATGCTGAGCTGGGTCTCATCCTTGGATCTGCAGGGGGCCTCCTGACCTCCTGGCAGCCTCCTCCATTGTCCTCTTCATGACAGGCTTGCCAATGCACATCTCCCCAATCTGTCTGATAGGGTGGTATTTAATATGTTCAGAATTCTCTATCTAGGTATCAGTTATAAAACTATAGTTCTTTTTCTTCGGCCTGCAAAACTAGTTGTTTAGCCTCTGAATTCTCTGTTTCCTGTCTTTAGTCATGTAGAGTAGTTTAATCTGTCTGTTTACCAGAAGAGGAAATGCATCTATCCTAGGTGCTGGTGAAGCTGGTTCTCCAGTCATATGTAAACTGTGTCTTAATCCACCTGTTTACCAGGAGGAGAACTAGGGCCTTCCTGAATTACTGACATAGATGGGAACTGTCCTTTTCAGGTGCAGAAATTACCTTTTTTACTAACAAAAGTGCACTGTTAAATGAGCTGGAGTTTCACCCTAGTATATAAGGCCATGACCACTCCCAGACAGGGAGGCAGTCTTAGAGGTGACTCGCTGTCTCCCAGATGTGTGAATAAAGTACATTTATGGATATTGCAGTCCATTTGTCTTATTGGCCACTGACTACGGGAAGAACTCCTTGAGTTCAGTAACATGTCTGTTTCTGGGGCCTATGATCTGGAAAAGCTCCTGGAAAAACTGGGCATCACCAAGGTCTTCCACAACAGAGCCAACCTTTCAGGGATCAATGAGATGGGACCTCTGACTGAAGGTGTGCAGGGTGAGATCATGCCAAGGGCTCATGATGTTCCTTTATCTGTTGGTTAAAATGTGTAAGGGGCCTCAGTTCAAATAGGGGGAGCCCAGGTAAGGCCCTCTGAGGAGTCCAAGTGGATCCATTCAACTGGAAAGGTGGTCAGGTGCCCAGGAGGAGAGGTGGATTCCATGTGCTTCTGGTTTTTCAGTCACATGATAACTGAGCCAATCACCAACCCTCCTTACTTCTCTTTGCTGTGACTCAGCTTAGCCAGATTTACAAAGAAAGGCTGTGTGGTTTCCAAGGACTTTCCAGCCCCAGCGCCCCGCCCTGTGACATTTGGAACTATTTGGCAAATCACTGAGATAATTAGCAGTGTCAGCCAAGCACGCAGTGTATTCAGACAGATAAGTGGTCACTGTAGAAGCAGCCCCAGTTCAATTACTGACTGCATACTGGACACCCAGCATTGCATGAAATGCTGAGAAAGCCACCATCAAAGTCTTTATTTACCTAAGAAACTTAAAATCTAATGATATAAACAAGACAGATATACTTCCCAGACAGAGGTAACTTTTCACATCTGGGGGTGGTGGTGCTGTGTTCTACCCCAAGGGCAAAGGATGCAGGTCAGGAAGAAAGAGGTGAGCATGACAGGTGGAATCAGGGACAGGTCTTGAGAGAGTGAGAGGAAGACTTATAAGGACACGGGGCAGAGGGGAGAACAAGAGATGGAAAGCACAGGCCAGCTGGGGAGACCTGAGTTTTTAAAGGCAAGAAGGAATCTTTCCCTGGGAGGGGAGAGGACAGGGGAGGGGGCTGAGGTTGAGCATGGACTCTGTGACTAACTGCTGGTCCCTGGCATTTAGTGAACTAAAAGTCACACACATACACACTGTGCGTGTGCACACACAAGCACACACCCACACATGTCAGCAGCCACCCCCACACACAGACCGTCCAGGTACTCATGCAGAGACACATGCACACATGCACACACAGCCACACACACACATATGCTCCTGTAGCTCTTCATGCTCATGATGGGAGGTTTTAATACATTCAGAGTTCTCTATATATGTATCAGTTCAAAACTATAGTTATATAGTTATAAAACTGGCATCAGTTTTCTCCAGCCTGCAAAACTAGTTACTTGGCCTTAGAATTCTTAGTTTCCTTTCCTTAGCATGTAAAGTAGTTTAATCTGTCTGTTTACCGGGAGAGGAGATGCATCTCTTAGATTGGCACTTACCTCTTTGAAGCTGCTTTTCCCAGTCATATGTCAATTGTAACCTAATCTGCCTGTTTACCAGGAAAAGAAGCACTGAATTAACTCTTATATTTCCAAAACTTGTTTTTCTCAGCTATATGTTAATGGCTTACCTCTGGAAACTCTATGTACGAACAGTGCTCAGGCTGTTCGTTCATAGGGTCGCTATGAGTCATCTACAACTCGAAGGCATTAAACAACAACAACAACATATGTTAAGTAATTTATAAATTGCCTGTTTACTGGTATCTGTGTGTGAATTTTTTTTTTTCAAATGTAGAAATTCTTTTCTTTTACTAACCAAAGTACATTAAGTGAGTTGGTGTCTCATCCTGGTATAAAAGCCTAATGACCACTCCCAGACGGGGAAGCGGTCTTTGAGGGGAACTTGCTGTCCTCCCAGGTCTGTAAAAAAGTGCATACGGGTATTGCAATCTGTTTGTCTTATTGGCAATTGACTACGGAAAGAAGCTCTTGTGTTCAGTAACACTTATACACACGCACACATAGCCATTCACACACACAGTTGCAACCACAGATGCACAGTCACCCACATGCACTCATATACACACAGGCACACACCACGAACTCACGCAGACTCAGACACAGACACATACCCCACAAACGTTAGCAAGGCCGTGCTCCTGGAAGGTCAGGATGATATGATAGAGCAGGAGTTTGGTCTTGTTAACACTCCCAGTCACAACAAATAATCCCCAGAAGCCAAGTGTCTGCCACAGGAGCCCTTTCATCAAGGAGCAAACGGCAGTACGCAGGAGGAGATGACCATGGCATTCACTGCGGGTTCGAATCCTACTTTTCCTCTAATGGAGTCACTGCAGGGAGTTGAGCCTGTCCAAGAATCCACCGGGAGTGGTCCTTCTGATAGGGTGGTATTAATAAGTTCAGAATTCTCTAGATAGGTATCAGTTATAAAACCATAGTTATGTTTCTTCAGCCTGCAAAACTAGTTACTCAGCCTCCAAATTCTGTTTCCTGTCTTTAGTCAACAGTCTCGGCACCAGCAGCCAGGAAATTAAAAGGCGTATTGCCATGGGAAAGTCTGCTGTTAGGGACCTCTCCAACGTGCTGAAGAGCAGTGGTGTCTCTCTGGAGACTAAGGTGCGTCTGATACATGCCACGGTCTTCGCAATCACCTGTTATGCATCAGAGAGTTGGACAATGACCAAGGAGGATAGAAGGTAAATTGATGCCTTTGAGCTGTGGTGCTGGAGAAGAGTATTGAGAATACCATGGACTGCTAGGAAAACAAACAGATTTGTCCTGGAGAGGGTTAAACCGGGTGGCTCCTTGGAGGCAAGGATTCTGAGGCTCCATCTAACATACTTTGGACATGTTGTGAGGAGAGACCGGTCCTTGGAGAGGGACATCATGCTTGGGAGGGTGGAGGGACGGCGCAGGAGAGGAAGGCCCTCTATGAGGTGGATTGATTCAGTGACTGGGATAATTGGGATGGGAGTGTCAGAGACAGTGCGATTGGCACAGGACAGAGCGGAGTTTAGGACTGTTGTACATAGGGTCGCTATGAGTCGCAGGCGACTCAACGGCACATAACAACAACAGCAACAAAGTAGTTTGATTGGTCTGCTTACCAGAAGAGGAAATGCTTCAATCCTACATCTCTCTGAGGCTGTTTCCCAGTCATATGTAAATTAAATCTTTTTTTCCTATCTTTTAAAAAAAATTATTATTCATTTCAATGAAAATTTACAGAGACTTTGGGTTTCCATTCATTCTCTGTTGCACTTTTCTCCCCTTCCCACCATCCTCCCCCCAGTACACTCCCCTCTTGGAAAAGTGAAAGGGAAATTCTTTCGTTGTTTTACAATCCCTCCCCCCAGGTCCACTCCACCATGCAGCCTTCACTCTGAACTCCTGTCATGACAAAAACACCTAATCACATATCCCTTTTAAACAGTTTTCTCCCTCATCTGTTTCAATGCAGGATACCTTATTTATCCCATCTTTCTCAGTCTCTCCCCAACCCCAAGGTCAGTCCTGTTTTACAGCAGTGGCACCATGCAGTATTTGCTCTTTTGTGACTGAGATACTTCACTCAGCATAATGTTCTCCATGGTCACCCATTTTGAATAATATTGCATGAGTTCATTGTTTTTCAATGAAGCATAGTATTCCATTGTGTGAATATACCACAGCTTCTCTATCCATTCGCTAGTTGATGGACACTTAGGTTGTTTCCAACTCTTTGCTATCATGAACAAAGCCGCAATAAACATGGGTGTGCATATATCTGCTTGGGTGGTAGTTATGGTCTCTTTGGGGTATATCGCTAGTAGTGAAATTGCTGCGTCAAATAGTATCTCTATTTGCAACTTTTTGAGAATGTGCCATACCGCCTTCCACAGTGGTTGTATCATTTTACACTTCCATCAACAGTGAATAAGGGTTCCAGTTTCTCCACAACCTCGCCAGCATTTGTTGCTTGCTGTTTATTAAATTTTGTTATTCTGACTGGGGTGAGATGATATCTCACGGGTTTTTGTAAATTATATCTTAACCTGCCTATTTACCAGGAAAAGAACTTTGTCCTTCCTGAATTACTGATACTTAAATGTGAACCAAGTCCATGGGAACCAAAATTTGATCTTAAGTCTATCCCACTTGAATTTCAAAACCATCTCAGGAGCAGGTTTGAGGCCTTGAGCACCAATGAGCATAGACCAAATGAGCTTTGGGAGGATATCAAGAAAATCATACATGAAGAATGCAAAAGATCATTACAAAGGCTGAAAAAGAAGAAAAGACCAAGATGGATGTCCGATAAGACTCTGAATATTGCATTAGAGCACCGAGAAGCCAAAGCTAAAGGAAGAAACCAAGAAATCAAAGATTTAAACTGAAAATTTCAAAAGGCAGCCCGGGACGATAAAGCAAGATACTATAGTGAAATGTGCAGAGAGCTGGAGTCAGAAAATCAAAAGGGACGAACTCGCTCAGCGTTTCTTAAGCTGAAGGAGTTGAAAAACAAATTCAAACCATGGGTGGCAATACTTAAGGATACTTGGGCAATACATTAAATGATCCAGAAAGTATCAAGAGAAGATGGAAGGAATACACAGTCACTGTATCAGAAGAAATTGGCTGACACAGAAGAATTTCATGAAATGACATATGAGCAAGAGCCTATGGTGATGAAAGAGGAAGTTCAAATTGCTCTGAAGGAATTGGCAAGAAACAAGGCTCCAGGAGTTGACGGCATACCAATTGACATATTTCAACAAACAGACATGGCCTGGATGTACTCACTAAGTTGTGCCAAGAAATCTGGAGAACAGCCAGCTGGCCCACTGACTGGAAAAGATTGATATTTGTTCCCATTCCAAAGAAAGGTGACCCAACAGAGTGTGGAAATTAGCGAACAATATCACTGATATCGCATGCAAGCAAGATTCTGCTGAAAAATTATCCAAAAACGTTTGGAACAATATGTCAACAGAGAACTGCCAGATGTGCAGGCTGGATTTAGAAGAGGTCACGGTACTAGGGATATTATAGCTAATATCAGATGGATTTTAGCAGAAAGCAAAGAATACAAGAAGAATGTCTTATCAGTGCTTCATTGACTATGCAAAGGCTTTTGACTGTGTGGATCACAACAAGCTGTGGCTGACTCTGAGAAGAATGGGAATCCCAGAACATTTGATTGT
>NW_006399752.1:40257911-40279246 GCF_000299155.1 Elephantulus edwardii
GGAGGGGCGGCAAAGGAGAGGAAGACCTTTGGTGAGATGGATCGATTCTGTGACTGGAGCGGTGGGAATAAGTGTGTTTGAGATGGCTAGGTTGGCACAGGATAGAACAGCATTTAGAGCTCTCGTACATAGGGTCGCTATGGGTCACAGGCGATTCGATGGCACATAACAACAACAAATGTGAACCATTCTTTTCAGATGTAGAAATTACCTTTTTTTACTAACAAAAGTGCATGTTTAAATGAGCTGGAGTTTCACCCTAGTATGTAAGGCCATGACCACTCCCAGACGGGGAGGCAGTCTTCAAGGCCGGGACCCACTGTCCCCCACAGATCTGTAATAAAGTGCATTTATGGATATTGCATTCCGTTTGTCTTATTGGCAACTGACTACGAAAAGAACCCCTTGCTTTCAGTAACACTTCCACGGCTGGATTTTCTCCAGAGCTGGGTGGGGGGGCATCATAGACCACTCTACCTCCCCACTGTGAACAGACGTCTATGCTTCCTCTCCTCCAGGCAGTGCAGAAGGCTATGCTGACCATTGATGAGTCTCCTGGAAACTCAATTGTGGAACCCACTCCCATGTTGACACATCCCATTGTTGAATATAACAGTCCCTTCCTCACCATTGTCTATGATGAGACCATCAGGAGCCTCCTCTTTGTGGGAAGGATGAGAACCTTTACAAATGTAACTGCCCCTCAGGCTCAGCCGCCACTCCCAGGCCCGGTGTGCTCATATGGTGGACAGTAAAGCCTTCACTGGCCTGGTTACGCTTGAGTATGGACCTGCCCATCTTCTCACCCATTCTCTGAGTTTCTGTTTATATCTTAAGGAAATGTGGGCGGTCAAGGACATAGGGCTCCTTTCAGTGTTCATTTAAAGTAATACTTAGGAAGCACTGATTGTGTGCTGGGCATTGTGCAAGGCACCAGGAATTCAACGTTAAATGTTCACTGAAACCCACGTTGTCCAGCATCTTATATTTGGCTGCTGATGCAGAAACTCCAGCGATGTCTGAAACACACACCCACGGGGTGACTCAGCACAGGCTCAAACAGCACATGCTGTGTCAGAGCCTTCTCACCCCTGAAGTGTCCACCGTGCTCTCCTGCCAGCCTCCTCTCCAACATTGCTCCCCAGTGCTTGTCCTCCGCCCGGCCAGGGCTGGCCTCGTCCGCCTCCTGCTCCTTCTGGAGAGGTCAGTCCATGCGAGTGCGCTGAGCTGCTGCTCCTCCAGCAATCCCAGGAGAACGCCATGTTTCGAGTCTCGTTTTGCTTTGTATCGCACAACCTAAACTGAAGGTGGCGGCTACATATTCTCCCTTCAAGTCTTTCCCCCGGAGCCCGGACAGGGGACACACACCATCTTCCCCTGTCATTCTCAGCTCCACCCAAACCAAAAAGTCAAATCCAAACAGGTCAGTTGCTGTTGAGTCAATTCCAGTTCTTGGTGGCGCTATGATTCACACAGTAGGATTCACAGTGATCAGCGATTGTGACCCTTCAGAAGCAGGTCACTGGGTTTTCCGCCCGAGGTGCCTCTGTTGTTGTTGTTGTTAGGTGTCATCGAGTCAAGTACAATTCAGTGACCCTGTGAACAGCCAACCTGAACCTTGTCTTATCCTGTCCCATCTTTATTCTCTGTGACCCAACTAGAGCCCATGGCTGAAGTCAAGTCACCATGTCAATCCACCTCGTTGAGGGCCTTCCTTTTTTCAAAGCATGATGTCTCTTCCCCAGGAATTGCCTTGCCTAATACATGTCCAGTGTATGAAGGACAAAGCTTTGCCAGCTTTACCTCCCAGGTGGACTCTAGCTGCACTTGTCCCAAGACATATCTGTTTGTGCTTTTGACAGGGCTGCTAGGTGGATTCAAATAGGAGAACTTCCTCTCAGCAGCCAAGAGCTTAACTGTGATACCTTCTTCCTACAAACTCAAAAAACACATCTCCTTTTAGAGCTGAACTCTTCTTTGAAGAAGATGAGAAAGATCCCTCAGTCTTTGTCTTTAAACCCCATCAAGCTCACCCAGGACCACCAGCATCACCACCTCCCCTCAAGATCAACAGAGCAAACAGTTCACCATTGTAACCTCCATATCCACAGGCCAGGTTTCTGCCCATTCCTTCTAGGGGAATAGTAGGCAGTGGGGAAAGGCAAGTTGGAATGTCTGAAAATCAGGAGGGCCGAGAAGTCTGGGAGACCTGCAGGGAGTTTCCCTCTGAGCTCCATTATGCAATGAGTCAGGTTTCTCTGTGAGAAAACCAAACTCAAGCTAACTAAAAGTTCCCCAGAATTTATGGCTCATTCGAGAACCAAGTGGGGCTGGTCAGGGGTGGGTAGGGCTTCAGGAGACCTGGGTGACAAAGAAGACAGGCATGTGTCAAACATCATTGGTACGGCAGCCACAAATCCTCGTCTCTTGCTGTCTCACTGTGTTGTTGTTGTTGTTTTGTGCCATCGAGTCGTTTGAGACTCATAACGACCCTATGTACAAGAGCCCTAAACACCGTTCTATCCTGTGCCAACCTCGCTGTCTCAAACACATTCATTCCCACCACTCCACTCACAGAATCGATCCATCTCATCAAGGGTCTTCCTCTCCTTCGCCGCCCCTCCATTCTCCCAAACATGATGTCCCTCTCCAAGGACCAGTCCCTCCTTGCAACATGACCAAAGTATGTCGGACGAAGCTTCAGAATCCTTGATTCCAGGGAACATTCTGGCTTCACCCTCTCCAGGACAAACCTGTTTGTTCTCCTGGCAGTCCATGGTATATTCAACACTCTTCTCCAGCACCACAGCTCAAAGGCATCAATTCTCTTTCTATCAACCCTATTCACTGTCCAACTCTCCAATGCATAGCACATAATTGCAAAGACTATAGCCCGGATCAGGCGCACCTTAGTCTCCAGTCTGACGTTGTTGAACTTCAGTACTCTTGAGAGTTCCCTCACAGCTGACTTTCCCAATGCAATTCATCTCCTAATTTCCTGGCTGCTGTTACCAAGAGTGTTGACTGTGGAGCCAAGTAAACTAAAACCACTGGGCCAATTGGCAGCATCAGTATGGATGTCTCATTGTAGAGCTTTAAAAAAACTTAGTCATCATTGAAGTCACAGTCATGAAGTCCGAGCTATGCAGTTCCAGTGGGTACAAGATCTACCCTAGGCATGGTAGGCACTCTGCCAGGACCAATGGGAAGGTGTTCCGTTTCTGAATGCAAAATGTGAGTCTGCTTTCCTTTCCAAAAGAAATCCATG
Source organism: Elephantulus edwardii (assembly GCF_000299155.1). Taxonomy (NCBI): domain Eukaryota; kingdom Metazoa; phylum Chordata; class Mammalia; order Macroscelidea; family Macroscelididae; genus Elephantulus; species Elephantulus edwardii. The sequence goes on from NW_006399752.1 coordinate 40,261,180, forward strand.
GCAGATAAATTGAACTGTCCTCTAAAGAAAGAAGCACAAAAAGGTCCAATCGGAAAAAATTCAAAAGAAAAGAACCCACCGTGCAGTCAAATTCCAAAGGGCCATCACTGGTGCATCTCTTGCTGATACAATGGCCAAGAGGAATGAAAAGCCTGCAGTTAGAAAGGCTCAATGAGAACCGGCTAGCAGTGAGGCCAAGGAAGCAATAAAGGCTAAACAAACACCTAGATAGCCTGCAATGACTGCTGTTAAGATAGAAGTGCTTCAGGAGCAGCACCCAGACAAAAAATTGTGAAGCCTGGCAGTTTCTGCTCCCTGAGTTGGTGGAAAACGTTAAGCTGGCGCATGAGACCTAAAGAAAGATTCAATTATTTAAAAAACAACAACAACAACAACAACCAAAAAACCCCCCCAAACACCCAAAAACTTAATCATCCAAACCCATCCTTGAAAAAACACAATCTAGGAATTGTTGCCTCTAGTGTAGTGGTGTAGTAGGGAGCTCTGGTGGTCTACTGGTAAGAAGCTGCGCTGCAATCCCAAAGGCACGTGGTTTGAATCCACCAGCTGCTCCATGCAAAGATGGACAATCTCTTCACATAAGATTTACTGCTTCTGCTCTTCCTAGGCCGGTGCTCAGCACGAACGAGGCATGTTCAGTTCAAGTGCGAAGATTGTGAAGCCCAATGGTGAAAAGCCGGATGAATTCAAGTCTGGCACCTCTCAGGCTCTTCTTGAACTGGAGATGAACTCAGACCTAAAGGCTCAATTAAGGGAGCTGAATAGAACAGCAGCTAAGGAAATTGACGTGGGTGGTGGTCGGAAAACTATTATAATCTTTGTTCCTGTTCCTCAACTGAGATCTTTCCAGAAAATCCAAGGCCGCTTAGTACGTGGACTGGAGAAAAAGTTCAGTGGAAAGCACGTAGTCTTTATTGCTCAGAGGAGAATTCTGCCTAAACCAACTCAGAAAAGCCGCACAAAAAATAAACAAAAGCACCCCAGGAGCCGCACCCTGACACCTGTGGATGATGCAGTCCTTGAAGACTTGGTCTTTCCCAGTGAAATTGTGGGCAAGAGAATCCGTGTAAACCTGGATGGCAGCCGGCTTATAAAGGTCCATTTGGACAAAGCACAGCAGAATAACGTAGAACATAAGGTTGAAACTTTCTCTGGTGTGTGTAAGAAGCTCACAGGCAAGGATGTTAATTTTGAATTCCCAGAGTTTCAGTTATAAACAAAAAGAATAAAGGTATTGTTCAGAGGAGAAAAAAAAAATTTACTGCTTCTGAAAACCTGCCGGAGGGTCAGCTTTGCCTGGGTTCTGACTCAGAGGAACTCAACAACAGTAGTGTAAGTTGGGAAAATTGAGGTTGAGGGAGGTTAAACAACTTGCCTCGTGTAGACCCAGAAGGCAAGTCCTCCCGTTGGGGCCTGGCTGCCCCCTCACCTAGACCACTCTAGTTGATACAGGATCATAAAATGACCACTACCAGCCCTTGCCTCCTTGTCCACACTGCACCCATTTTACAGTCACAAAACCAGATAATTCACTGTGAGTTTAATCACCTTCACATCCATCCAGGAGCTTCCAAGACAGACTCTTCCCAGCCAGTTCAGAGCTCACTCAGGAACAACATAGCCAAGGTCTGTCACATCAGTCCCTAGCTCACAATGGAATGAACACAGGATTTGGAGTCTAAGCAAAAAGAAATAACAGGTTTTTAAGTCCCACCTCTGCCCTGACTTGTGGCACCATCTTGGGTCCTGAAGTCACATTTGTAAAATGAGAACAAAAGCCTGAGTGCTTCTGAGTCCCTAGGATATGAACAGCGTCAGAAATGGAGAGTATAGTCTTACCTTCATTTCCTCCTCCTGGCTCACTTGGCTCTCTCCAGCGGTGCAAGGAGGTGGTATTTGTTCAATAAACAAGCAAGCGAACATTTGCTGGATGCCTACGAAAAATCACTTGTCCAGGTGGTTTCAACTCCTCCTGAGTCAGAGGAGAACTCTGCTCCACGGGATTTCCACTGATACTTTAAAAAAAATTATAATTAATTTCAATGAAAATTTACAGAGACTTTGGATTTCCATTCATTCCCTGTTGCACTTTTCTCCCCTTCCCACCATCCTCCCCCCTAGTACACTCTCCTCTTGGAAAAGTAAAAGAAAAATTTTCATTGTTTTATAATCCCTCCCCCCAGGTCTACTCTACTATGCAGCCTTTGCTCTGGACTCCTGTCATGACAAAAATACCTAATCACATATCCCTTTTAAACAGTTTTCTCCCTCATCTGCTTCAATGCAGTATACATTACTGAACCCATCTTTTTCAGTCTCTACCCAACCCCGATGTCAGTGCTGTTTTACAACAGTGGCACCATGCAGTATTTGTCCTTTTGTGACTGAGATACTTTACTCAGCATAATGTCCTCCAGGGTCACTCATTTTGAATAATATTGCATGAGTTCCTTGTTTTTCAATGCAGCGTAGGATTTCATTGTGTGACTATACCACAGCTTGTTGATCCATTCTTTTGTTGACAGACACTTAGGTTGTTTCCAACTCCTTGCTATCGTGAACAAAGCTGTGATAAACACAGGTGTGCATAGATCCGCTTGGAAGTCAGTTATGGTCTCTTTGGGTTATTTTCCCAGTAGTGGAATTGCTGGGTTAAATGGTATCTCTATTTGCAACTTTTTGAGAAAGCGCCATATCGCCTTCCACAGTGCTTGCACCATTTTACACTCCCACCAACAGTGAATAAGGGTTCCAGTTTCTCCACAAACTCGCCAGCATTTGTTGCTTGCTGGTCTGTTAAATTTTGCTATTCTGACTGGGGTGAGATGATATCTCATAGTTGTTTTCCACTGATACTTTTCTTGGAAGTAGATCTCCAGGCCTTTCTTCCAATTCACCCTACATGCCTAGGAACCTCTAACCTTTCGGTTTACAGCCAAGGAAATGATCTATTGAGACCATCTACAGACTCCGGGCACTTCCTACATCCCCTGGATTAGATGAGAATGAACCCCTTGCCCTGAGTTTAAATATTGTAGGCTTATTGAGGAGGATACCAGGTGCATCACTGGGGCCATTCACGGGGGTGGATGCGTGGCTGAAGGCACCTCACAGAGCCAGTAAGAAATTACAAATAAACCAGCAATGACAGCCCATTGTCACTCCTAAAGGTTGTCCTCTACTGGACTTCCACAAGTGGTCTTATTACAGGCCCTTTGGGACAGCTTCCGAACTCTGTGCCAGCTCTTGGTAGACATTCTCCTGGGTCGAGAAAGATACTCACAAGCCGTGGTCCATCTCCAGCTGCCCAAACACAACTGCAAAAACTCATTGCCTAAATAATGTCATATTCACAGAGTATGCAGAACAGATCATCCGAGACGCTGGGCTGTACGAGGAGGAATGAGGCATCAGGATTGGTGGAAGAGTCATAACAACTTGCATTATGTGGATGACACAACCCTGCCTGCTGAAACTGAAGAAGACCTGAAGCGCTTGCTGCAAAAGGTCAAGGGCAGCAGCCTCCTATATGGATTGAAGCTCAACATCAAGAAAATATAGATTCTCACCACTGGGCCAATTGGCAGCATCAACACGAATGGTGAAGAGATTGAGATAGTTAACAGTTTTAGTTTACTTGGTTCCACAGTCAACACTCTTGGTAACAGTAGCCAGGAAATCAAGAGACAAATTGCATTGGGAAAGTCAGCTGTGAGGGACCTCTCAAGAGTACTAAAGAGCAACAACGTCAGACTGGAGACTAAGGTGTGCCTGATCCAGGCTATAGTCTTCGCAATTATGTGCTATGTGTCAGAGAGTTAGACAGTGAATAGGGATGATAGAAAGAGAATTGATGCCTTTGAGCTGTGGTGCTGGAGAAGAGTGTTGAATATACCATGAACTGCTAGGAGAACAAACAGGTTTGTCCTAGAGAAGGTGAAGTTGGAATGCTCCTTGGAGTCAAGGATTCTGAGGCTTCATCTGACATGACTGGTCCTTGGAGAGGGACATCATATTTGGCAGAATAGATGGGTGGCGCAGGAGAGGAAGATCTTCGATGAGATGGATCAATTCTGTGACTGGAGTGGTGGGAATGAGTGTGTTTGAGATCGCCAGGTTGGCTCAGGATAAAACGGAGTTTAGAGCTCTTGTACATAGGGTTGCTATGAGTCACAAGCGACTTGATGGCACATAATAACAACAACCACCAATGGGGATCAGGGTTTAGGCATGTCTCTGGGGACTGTTGTTGTTGTTGTTGCTAGCTGCTGTCAAGTTGACCAACCCTATGAAGAACAGACTTGTTCTTCACCATTCTCACCATCCTTGACAAACTCAAGCCCACTGCTCCAGCCACTGAGTCAATCCTTCTTGTAGAAGATCTTCCTCTCTTTCATTGACTCCCCACCCTCCCAAGCATGAAGTCCTCTTCCAGGGACTGTCCTTTTCCAAAGTATCTGAAATAAAGTTTCCTCATCCTTCCCTTCAAGAATCACTCTGAATTCACTTTCCACAAGACATATCTATTTGTTCTTTGACAGTTCCTTGGTATGAAATAGTCAGTACTTTTCTATATCACAACCTAAAGGCATCAATTCTTCTGTAATTTTTATTCATTGTCCAGCTCTCAGACGCAGAGCAAATGATTAAAAAGACCAAGGCCTGGATCAGACACACCTTAGTCTTTAAACTGACATCATTGTTCCTCAGTATTTTAGAGCAGTCTCCTCAAAATACATTTTTTGGTTGTTTGTGTTCTTATTTAAAATTTTCCTGCTTCTCCTTTAACTAATATTTCATTCTCCAAAAAAACCCCTCATTGGTACAAGTTCATCAGTACTATTTACCACTACATTGTAAGTTAAGCACCATAAAATTGGACAAAAACCTAAGTGACAAGGAAAACAACAGTATGTTTAGTACGCTTTGGGATCTTACAGTAACTGGGTAGTTATGACAGCTCTAACATTAGAAAGTGCAAAAACAAGTTAGCATAGAGTTTGACACATATAAGCTGAACTTATATAAGTCTTTGTTGTTTTACTATAAGATAATGTGTAAATTATCTAACAATAGCATTAATATCGCATGCAAGCAAAATATCCCTGACAATCATCCATAAATGGCTGGAACAGTGCATTGACCGAGAACTGCCAGAAGTTCAGGCTGGGTTTAGAAGTGGCCGTGGCACAAGGGATGTCACTGTGAATGTCAGATGAATCCTGGCTGAAAGCCGAGAATATCAGAAGAATGTCTATCTGTGTTTATTGACTATGCAAAGGCATTTGACTATGTAGATCATAACAAACTATAGCTAACATTGGGAAGAACAGGAATTCCATAACTCCTAATTATTTTTATACAAAGTCTATACCTAGACCAGGAAATTTTTGTCCAAGCAGAGTAAGGGAACATTGTGTGATTTAAAATCAAGAAAGGTGTACATTCTTTCCCCATATCTATTCAAGGCTGAACAAAGACTTCGTGAAGATGAACTCTATAAAGAGGAAGGGTCATCAGGATTGGAAGAAGCCCCATCAACAACCTCCATCATGCAGACACAGACTTGCTTGCTGAAATCAAAGAGGACTTGACATGCTTGCTTCAGAGGATCAAGGACTGCAGCCTTCACTATGGATTACATTTCAACATCAAGGAAACAAAAAACTCACCACTGGGCCAATGAGCAACATTATGATAGATGAAGAAAAGATTAAAAGAGTTAATTATTTCATCCCACTGGGATCCACAAGCAACACCCATGGCACCAGCAGTCAGGAGGTCTGGAACCTATAGCATTGGAAAACTCTGTTGTCAGGGACCTCTCCAAAGTCCTGCACAGCAATGATACCTGTCTACAGACCATGAGACACCTGATTCAAGCCATAGTCTTCCCAATTACCCTCTCTGTATGATGAACATCAGGAGAATTGATGTCTTTGCATTCTGGTGTGGTAAAATAACCCATGGACGGTCAAAACAACAAACAGAAAAGTCTTGGGGAAAGTGCAGCCAGAATGCTCCTTGGAAGCAAGAATGGTGAAACTTTGTCTCTCAAACTTTGGTCATGTTGCTAGGAAAAGATTCCTTAGAAAGCGACATTATGCTTGGAAAAATGGAGGGTCAGCAAAAGAGAGGAAGATCCTCAAAGAGATGGATTGATACAGTAACTACGGCAATGGACTCAAGTGTGTCCAAGATGATGAAGATACCACAACACAGGACACAGTTCAGACCTGTTGTTTGTCATGTATTGTACATGATGATCCTTCATCTTTCTAACCATTGTATTTCTTTCTGAGGAACAGCCTGCATTGATGACTCACTTCATGACCTATTTTGGCTCTCTGTTTTGTGTATGTGCTTTTCATTATGTTGAGGAAATTCCTTTTTATCCCAATATTGCTAAGTGGGTTGATCAGGAAGTGGTGTTGGATTTTGTTGAAGGCTTTGATAGGATCATGTAGTTCTTGTTCTTTGCTTTCTTAAAGTGATGATTCACATTAATTTTTTCTCTTATGTTGAATCATCCTTGCATAATTGTTATAAATTCCACTTAGTCATGATGAATTTTTAAAATATACTCTTGGGTTCTGATGGCAAACATTTTGTTAAAAAGTTTTGCACCTGAGCTAATGAGAATGATTATAGTTCTCTCTCTCTCTCTCTCTCTTTTTTGGCAATACCTTTGTCTGGTTTTAGTATTGGGGTTATGCTTACCTCATAAAATGACTCTAGATGTGTTTCTTCTGTTTCTTTTTTTAAATAAGGAGAATTGGTACTTTGCCTCTAAATGACTGGTGGAATTCACCTGTAAAACCATCTGGGCTAGGATTTTTGGGGGGAGGGGGCTGGGGAGGGGAAGTCTTTTTATGACCTGCTCGTTTTCTTCTTTTGTGATGAGACTGTTCAAATATTCTACTTCCATCTGTGTCAATTTGAATACAGTGTGGATTTCTAGGAATTTTTGTGTTACTCTAGGTTTTCAAAATTGTCAGAGTTTATCTTCTCATAATATTCCACTATTACCATCTTTAGCTGGGTTTGTTGCACTGTCATGTTTTTCATTTCTTATTTGAGTTATTTGTGTCTTTCCTTTCTTCTCTTAAGTTTGCCAGTGGTTTGTTTACTCTGTTGAGTCCTTCAAAGAACCAGCTCGGGTTCTGTTGATGGTTTCAGTTGTTGTCTGTTTTCTATTTCAATTATTTCAGTCCTTATCATTTCTTCTAGAAGCTGTGAGATTAGCTTGTTCTCATTCTATTTGCCGGAGATGGAAAGTAGTTCATTTTACTCCTTCCTTCTTTTTCTGTTGTTTGCTTGTTACCATGAACTAACCCCTGACGACTGCTTTTGCTATATCCCAGACGTTTTGATATGTCACAATTTAATTTTCATTCATTTCAGGTAAATATTCCATCATTTGTTTCTTCTATAACCCAATAGTGTTCAAGGAAGGTTTTATTTATTTACCATCCACATAGATGATTTTCTTTCCTCCTTTATTCTCTTGCTAATGTCTAGTTCAATGGCATTTTGGTCTGAGAAAATACTGTGTTATTTCAATGTTTTTCATTCTCTGAGGCTTGTTTTGTGTCCTAAAATGTGGTCAATTCTAGAGACCTTACAATGTGCACTTGACAAGAAAGCAAATTGAGGTTTTTTGTTGGATGAGTACCCTGAACACGTCCATGAGGTCACATTGGTTGATTTTATAGTAAAATGTTCTGCATCTTTGTTGAGTTTCTTCAAGCTGATTTGTCCTTTGGTGAAAGTGGTATTTTGAAGTCTCCTCTTATTATTGTGGTGGTGTCTCTTTCTTCTTTCAAGTCTATTAACTTTTGTTTTATGTATTTCACATGTCTAGCATTAGATGTTAGTTGGATATCAACAAAGGTCATGTTGTCTACTCTATTGTGACTTTAATCATTATGTACTGTCCTTCCTTGTCTCTCATGCTAGTTTGAACTCTGAAGTCTATTTTATCAGACATTACCATTTCTGCTTTTTTATGTATACACTTTTTAATTCAATCTATCTTTCTCCTTGTTTCTTACATGTGTCTCTTGTAGACAGCATATTGACAGACATTAGGGTTTTGTTTCCTTTTTGGGGGGGAGTTTTTGTAATCAATTATGCTACTCTTTCTCCCTTAATTAGCACATTGAAGCCATCCATGTTGAGTGTGATTATTTACATTGCGATTTTGCTGTGTTCCTTTGTTTTGGTTGTTTCTGTTTACTTTGGTCCATTGCCTTTCCTTTTCTGTCTCTGTGTGAAAGATTTCCTCTACTATTTTTAGTAGTGCTTTTCTTTTGACAAATATCTTAAGTGCTTGCCTTTCTGCAAATGATTGAATTTCTCCTTCATGTATGATGGACAGCTTTGCTGGTACGGGATCCTTGTCTAGATATTGTTTTCTTTCAGTCTTCTGAATATGGCATCCATTGTCTTCTCGCTTGCATGGTTTCTGCTAAGAAGTCAGAGTTTAATCTCACTGGTTCTCTCCTTTGTTAGGTGACTCTTGTTTTACTCACAGCACTTTTAGTATTCTAATCCTTACTTTTTATTTTGGAAAATTTGACTATATGTCTTGGTGTATTCCTTTTGAGGTCAAGTCTGTTCATCAAGCTTCTTGAATGAATATTTCCTCATTTTTCGTGATACCTGGGGTATTTTCTTCTAATGCTTCTCCCGCAATTTTCTCAGTGTTTCCACTTCACATCTGTTCTGGAATTCCAATCACTATATGTTGTTTCATTTGTTGTCCTCCCACGAAGTTCTGATGTTTTTCATAATTTTCCTTCTGTCTTATCTCTGGTTTTTCTTCTAGAAAATTCTCATTGAGGGTCTAGTCCTCTATTTCACTAATTCTCTGTTCCATCTCCTCTATACTTCTTTTTTTGCCCTCCCACATGTTGAAAATTTCTGTTCTTTTGTTCTTGATTGTATTTTCATGCTTTTCTCTTGTTTGTAGCACTGAGTTGGTTGTACCCTATCTTGTGTTGACTGTTTTTAGTTCTTATACTTCTTTACTTACAGTTTCATACCTTTCTTCCACTATTTGTAGTTTCTTCAGTACTATTTCTAAGACCTGTAGAAAGAAGAAATTAGTGTATTTCTTCTGATTGCTTACTTTTAGGGTACACACTGGGTTCACAATCTGCTCTGCTTTTTTTTTTCTATAATTATATTTTATTAATTTTCATAAACATTTACAGAGATTTTGGGCTTCCACTCATTCATTGTTGCACTATTCTCTCTACCCTCCTCCCAGTTTGTTCTTGTCCAAATGCCACAGTGCTTGTCAAAGCCAGTTCTGATTAATCTTCTTTGTCAGTGTATCCTTTGCCATTCCCTATCACTCCTCCCTGAGAGAGACTTTACCCTGAGTCATAAGGAAAAGGGGACGGCGTATTCTCTTAGCTACTTCCTGCTGAAAAGGGACGCTGTGGGTTTCAGGGTGAAGATCTTCTCTCACTACTCTAAAGGGCCCCTTTGGCAGTAGGAAACACATAGACTATTATGGAGATTGATTTTGGAATTCAGATGCACTCTTATTGATTGTGCTTGGCTGTACATGTACATATCCTTGAAGATGTATCATGGGGGTGTTGCAACCTAGAAGACACAAATTTGACTAACAAGTTATAAGTACATGAGTCCAAAAATTATGGAAAAGTAAAAGAAAAGATTCTTTCATTGTTTTACAAACCCTCCCCCAGGTCCCCTCCACCATGCAGCCCTCGCTCTGCTCTGCTTTTTAAGGAGAAGCTTTCCTTTGTTTTTGTTTTCAGTATGTTTGAATCTGACTGCTGCTTCCTTGACATTATGTGGTTTTCTTCTTAGTATGTATGAAGCAGCTTCTGTTGCTAGTTTCTTACTTTGTCTCCATGGACAGTGTCTGGTGTCTGGGCATAGGTGGGTGGGAAGGGCCCACAGCAGTCACAGATGAGAAAAGCCAGTGTCAGCAATCCAAACCAGCATTAGTGATGCACAACAAGGCTTTTGATTTCTTGACTGCTGCTGCCAAGGTTGTTGATTGTAGATCTAAGCAAGACGAAATTGTTAACCACCTCAATCTATTCTCCATCTATTATATGTTGTCTTTTGGTCCGGTGGTGAAAGTTTGTTTCCCCCCACCCCCCACCCCCCGACCTTGTTGTTCAGATATAATCCATATTGAAGACTGTAGTCTTTGATCTTCTCCAGTAAGCACCTCAGGTCCTCCTTACTTTCAGCAAGTAATATTGTTTCATCTGCATATAATAGGTTGTTGATGGCCTTTCTCTGATTTTGATGCCATGTTCTTCTTTATAAAGTCCAACCTGTCGAATTGTTAGTTCTGCATACATATTGAATAGGTATGGAGAAAGCATACAGCCCTTATGTATATCTTTCTTGATTTTAACCATGCAGTATTCCTCTACTTTGTTTGGACTATAGCTTCCTTGTCTCTGTATAGCTTTATCACGGGTATGATGAAGTATTCTAGGATTTATAGTCTTCTTAATGTCAACTGTAGCTTGTTATAATCCACACAACCAACCAAACGCCTTTGCATAGTCTACAAAACACAAATAAGCATCCTTCTGGTATTTTCTCCTTTCAACCAAGATCTATCTGACATTAGTAACCCCTGGTACCATGGCCTCTTCTAAATCCAGCTTGAATTTCTAGAATTTCCTGTTGATGTACGATTCCAGACCTTTTTTGGGGGGGATGATCTTCATCAAGACTTTACTTGCATGTGATATTAAGGACTGTTTTAATATCATTTCCTCATTCTGTTGTTTCACCTTTTGGGGGGGGGGAGAATGAGATAAAATAAAAATCACTTCCATTCAGCTGGCCTGGTAGCAGTCTTCCACTTTTCCCAGCACAGATTGGTGAGCGTGTCCAGAAGTTGCTCTGTTTGTTGAAATATGTCAGTTGTTGTCGAAGCATCTCATCAATTCCTCTTGTGGACTGTTGTTGTTGCTGATGATGATTGCCCTCGAGTCAAGCACGACTCAGCAACTAGGCCTGAAGCTTTTCTGTAACTATTGACATTTATCAAAGTTTGTAGAGTATCCAGAGACATGCTATTTATGAAATGGGTGCCACTCCTGCACCAAATTCCTAGTGAGAGGTCAGTGCTGAAGGACGAGAAAGTGGACGATGCTGTGAGACAACGCTGCCACCAGAGGGTGCTGTGAGACCAAACATGGAAACCAGGGGGCCTGGAGAATGAGGTACAGGGAAGCACTCTATAGGTGGGGGGGCAGAAGGAACACAAAAATCACACTCAAGGAGTTGAGAAAAATTCCATGGCAGGACCACTGAGGAGTGTAAGTTGATCACCTTTTCAAGGTGTGAGCTGCCTGGAGACACATGTGAACAGAGTGAGCAAATCTCAATGAACAGATTCAACAGCAAGAGAGACTGGAGGGAGCCCCTGGACATGGTTTGATCACCATCGTAGACACTTTGTTGTGATGGTCTACATTACCTAGTCCTGGAGGAGACAGTCTTTGGTCCCAGAAGAGGGGATGAGAGGAAGAAGGGGGGGGGACACCACAGAGGGGGAAGAAGAAGAGACCACATCCTCAACTGCTCCTGAGAGCCAGAGACTTCTCTCCATTCTCTCCCCTGCCTGCAGGGGGCAGGCAAGCCTCTCAGAGCCCACAGACAGGAATGAAGTTCACAGGCAAGAGAAGGCACCCGCCTTAGATGAATTCATGATGCCCACATAGGAGACAACGAGGGGAGGGTTTGTAATGTCAGCGCCATGGTGCTGGCCAAGGGCTTCTGTGATCTTTGCATCGACACCTTACTTTCCTGGGGCCACTTTTCACAGGGGGGGGGGGACACAGCTCAGGGAGATGCTAACAAGTTCACTCACATGTGAGAATCTATAAATATGACGGGTACATGCGACAGGCCAGTGTGCTGCTAAGAGGGACATAGTGGATGGTCATCATCTACCTGGGCTGAACGCCACGTCACTGTGTGATGTCAGATGAACCACTCTCGGAGCCGTCATGTTCTCACCATCAACGTGAGGCAAATGCCACCTCCAATTGCCTGAGTCACAAGCACCAGGTGGACTTTTCTGGCATCATGAACACCACGCCCTTCTGTGGCAGGTCCCTGAGGGAGTCAACAAGAGGCCCTTTTGTGTGGCCCGAGATTAGAGAGGGCTCTGCTCTGTGTGAAAGTGAGCGAACAAATGTGTGTGTGTGTGTGTGTGTGTGTGTGTGTGTGTGTGTGTGAGAGAGAGAGAGAGAAAGAGAAGGGGAGTGAGAGAGAGGGGAGACGGGAGAGAGCAGACGGGACAGGAGAGAAGAGATAGGAGACAGGAGAGAGCGGACAGGAGACAGGATAGAGGAGAGAGAGTGCATGTACGCATGTGTATATGCGGGAGGAGGTAAGTATGTGAGTGTATGTGTAAATGCATGTGCAGGATACATGTGTCTATAAATATGCATAAGCACATGACACGCAGCTATCAACCACTCTGTGGGACGATGGGCATTCTCCTTTCATGTGATTCACTGCCTTTGAAAACCAGCCGGAGGGTCCGTTATGGGTCAGTTCCCATTCAGTGGCAAACAACACCGTGCGTGTACATATACAAGTGCTGGTTAGTTATGGGAGGCAGTATGGCGCTTTCTCAAAAGGTTGTAAATAGAAATACCAATTGACCCAGCAATTCCACTTCTGGGAATTTAACATAAAGAAACTATAAATGCCACCCAAGCAGATATATGCACACCCATGTTTATTGCAGCTTTGCTCACATTATCAAAGAGCTGGAAACAACCCAACTGCCCATCAACAAACGAATGGCTAGAGAAGCTGTGGTATATTCACACAATGGAATACTATACAGCACTGAAAAACAAGGAACTCATGGAATACAATGCTAAGTGGATGACCCTAGAGGACATTATGCTGAGTGATATATCTCAGTCAAAAAAGGACAAATGTTGCATAGGGCCACTGTTGTAAAACAGGACTGACATTAGGGTTGAGGGAAGACAGAGAAGGAGAGGCGGAATGATATATACTGCATTGCAACAAATGAGGGAGAGAACTGTTTAAAAGGAATATGTGATTAGGTATTATAGTCATGACAGGAGTCCAGAATGAAGCCTGCACAGTGCAGTGGACTTGGGGGGAGGGATCGCATAAAAATGAAAGTGCTTTTCTTTTACTTTTCAAGGAGAAAAGTGAATTGCAGGGGAGGGGGTGAGCAGGGAGAAAAGTGCAACAATGAGTGACTAGAAATCCTAAGTCTCTGTAAACTTTCATTAAAATTAATAATAAAAAAGTAGTGTGTTAGTGTGTAGACTTGTGACTGTGTTAGTATATGTAGTGTTCATGAGAATGCATACATGTTAGTGTGTGTACAAGTATATATGGCATGTTTGAATAAGTGTGTGTGTGCACTGTGTATGCATGGGTGTATATATCCGTGTGCTCCTGTGTACTACATGTGCCTGTGTGTGGTGTGTCCATGTGTGAATGTGTCTTTGTGTGTGTGTGTGTGTGTGTGTGAGTTTGTACGCATATGTTTGTGTATGGGGAGTTAGCATGTGTCCCTGTGTGTGTGTGTGTGTGACAATGTATGTGTGATGAGTAACAGATGTGGATTTACTAAGCAGGAGAGGCCCTGACCTTCCCCATTCTCAACAAGGACCCCTCATAAACAAACTGGAATTCCATTTTCTCTCCCAATCACAGTCAAGGGCACCTTAATGTAGCACTTGGGAGCTGGCGGCTATCACCCCTCTGCGCCTGGACAAACGAGCTGTGGTTCTGAATGGTGGAGACCCCTTGTGCTGTGAGGTCCAGGCTCCTGACCCATTAGTCAAAGCCCAGCGACTACAGGCAGCTGGCTCCCACTGAGGGCCAGCACGGTTCTGGGAACGTGAGCTCTATTCATTCACTCACCCCTTCAGCAACTCTGCAGAGCAGGGGTCAAGGAGAGCCAGCCCCTCCCGTCCACTCTCCAGCCTTGAAGCCCGTCTGTCCTAGTGGACTAAGGGAGTTCAGTGGGCACGTCAGGGAGCACAGATGACATCAACTATAGGTATCTTGGAGGACCTCCGATGGCCCCCATCTCTGTGAATCAGAGGCCCCTTGGTCCATAGAGAACTGAGCACCCTCACCCCCTCCCCGGGACCAGCCTGTGAGCCCACAAGGCAGTGGGTAGGGGTCCTGTGCAGCCCAGCTTCCTGCCAGGGAGCGAGTTCCACTGAGTGAAGGTGCCCCACACCCGTTATCACAGCTAACGCCCCCGAGTCACTGCACCGTCCTCGGGAGGAGGAAGCCCAGGCGCAGACAGCTGAAGCTCAGATTCGCCAGAGGCCTGATCTGAACCCAGGCGACTGAGTCTTTACTATCCCACTCAACACCGGAGGAGGGGGAGGAGGAAACAAGATCGTTAGAAGTTTCTACAACACATTTGGAAGAAACCAAAGCCACAAGCCAAACCCAAGCCGCTGCCAGTGAGTCCATTCTGACTCACAGTGGCCTCAAAGGACAGAGCGAGTAGGACTGACCCACAGGACTCCTAAGACTCGACTCTTTACAGAAGCAGCCTGCCAATCTTTCTCCCCCGGAACAATTAGTGACTGAATCACTGACCTCCTGTTCAGCTGCTGAACTGGGTGACCAGGGCTCCTTTCGCTCACGGTGGTGTGGCACGGGCCTTCCTTCGTGCTCCTCTCCCCAGCCCCCTGAGGTTTAGATGGGATTCAGCTGTGCTGCCCACCAAAGGCACGTGGTTTCAATTCACCAGCTGTTTTGCGGGAGAAAGATGGGCATGCTCCTCCTATAGGAGTGACTGCTTCTGCAAACTCACTGCGGGTCAGCACCGAGTTGGTTCTGACTTGAAGGCCCATAACAACAACAACAACAACATGAGGCCTTAGTGGTCTCTGCCTGTGTCTGCCCACTTCCCACCAAGCACAGGACCAGCTGAGCCTGACACAAGTCCTTATTTTCTGAAGATCTAAACTAGGTAAGTCCTTCTTTTCCATAGATCTCCTTGGCCTCCAATTTCCTGTTTCTTTTCCTCATATCTTTCAAACAACATCCCAGAGCAGGAAACAGAAGGACCTGCTGGCCCCATTGCCTAACTCCTTCACCACAGAAAGATGCCCTTTGACCTTCCAAAGGGGGCCCATTACCCAGAATTCCAGAGGTTTATCCAAGGTCTTCTCCCCTCTGCTCTCAGGGTCTTAACCTCTGCCCCCAAGACTCTCCTGGCCTTGATCTCTTAGTTAAAACTCTTAGTCTAAAAGATTTGAGTTGTACTCATTAACTCTTCAGATAACCCTGCTATCTTCGCTGTCATCTCCTGCCTCATTCTTATCTAAGTTCATGGCCCTGCCTCCCACCTCATGGCCCTCTCCTCAGCTCAGCAGAGAGGAAGAAGACTGATTACAGGCCCGGCATAAAGGGCAGTTACTTACAGAGTTACTTCCACCCTTGATGCCCACCTCACAGAGCTGTTGGGAGAAACAAGTCAATGACAGACCACCCATCAAAGGAGGCAGGCAAAGGCAGGGCCTTTCTGGAGGTGGTAGAGACACCCAAATTATGAGACTGAAATAAGAGGCGAGAAGCAAGTAAATAGGACAGGGGTGAGGCCAGGCTGAGCAAGGTGGACCAAGCAGAGGGTGCAAGAGTGATGAGGGTCTGCCCCTCTCTGGGTTGATCGCCTGGGGTTGTTGAAGTCTCAAGTCCAAGGGAAAGAAATAGCATAGTGCAGATCGAAGATGAAAACAATTTTTTAAAGAAAGGGGCCATAAATGTTTTAGAGGAAAACATGAGTTAATGTATTTATTTCTTGATCAGTGGATAAAACCCACTGCCAGGAAGTCATTTCTAACTTAGAGACCCTGCAAGACAGAGAGAACTGGCCACAGGGTTTCCAGGGTGTAAATCTTTACAGAAGCTCACTACTTGCTGTTTAAGAAAATCCTTAAGGACGCAGACTCCTGTGAGGCTGCTGGTGGCTTCACACCACCAGGCTTTCGGTTAGCGGCCGCCGGACCACTAGGGAGCCTTGACGTGCATGTTGTTGTTGTTGATTGCTGCTGAGTCACTGCCAATTCATAGCAGCCCTAAACACAAACCACACCCCGTCCTGCGCCATCTCCACAATGCCCAACTGCTTAAACACACTGCTTCAGTCACTGGGTTAATCCGTCTGGTTAAGAGGTCCCCCCTTTCTTGAAGCATATAATGTCTTCTTAAACCAGTAAGAAACCTAGAATTCGTAAGAACAAAGACAGATACCTGACCTCAGGACATTTGGCTTAATATTTTGTGACTGTAGTTAAGAAATGCCACACACAAAATGAATGGCAAACTGAGGCATTAAAGGCCCCGCTGCGGAACTTTATTTCAGGTGTAAGAGGGAGATGATTTCTTTCATTCTCGTGGTCTGCTGGGTGATGAGCTGTGCTCCCAAAGCAAAGGCTTTGAATCCACCAGCGGCTCTGCAGGAGGAAGACGGGCAATCTCCTATCATACGATTTACAGCCTCTGAAAACTTGTGGGAGGGTCGGCTACATTGTTGGATCCTTCTTGACAGCAATGAGGTTTGTTTTAACATTGAAAAAGCAACTCTCAGGTTTCAATTACCATCAAATCAAAACTGACTCTCAGCTGAGCCTCCGGCAGATTTTCAGGACTGTGAATCACACAGGAGACTGCTTACCAGGGGAGCACAAAAAAGAGACACAAACGGCCTTTAGAAAGATGCAGGGTCTCCAGCAATTCCACTACTGGGAATATACCCCAAAGAAACCATAACTGTCACCAAGCGGATATATGCACACCCATGTTTATTGTGGCTTTGTTCGCAACAGCAAAGAGTTGGAAACAACCCAAGTGCCCATCATCAAATGAATGGATAGAGAAGCTGTGGTATATTCACACAATGGAATACTACGCTGCATTGAAAAAAAAAGGAACTCATGCAGTATTATTCAAAATGGGTGACCCTGGAGGACATTATGCTGAGTGAAATATCCCAGTCACAAAAGGATAAATACTGCATAGTGTCACTGTTGTAAAATGGGACTGACATCGGGGTTGGGGGGAGACTGAGAAAGATGGGATAAATAATGTATACTGCATTGAAACAGATGAGGGAGAAAACTGATTAAAAGGAATGTATGATTAGGTATTATTGTCGTGAAGGCTGCATAGTAGAGTGGACTTGGGGCTGTGAGGGGATTATATAAAAATGAAAGAACTTTTCTTTTACTTTTCAAACAGAAGAGCGGCCCCAAGGTGGAGGAGGTTGGGCAGGGAGAAGAGTGCAGCAATGAATGAAGATAAATCCAAAGTCTCTGTAAACTTGCATTAAAATGAATTTTAAAAAATATGTAGGGTCTCAATTTATTCCTCACTGAAGGCCTTTGAATTAGATTAACATAGAAGTATTTTATAAACAGTGTGTGTGTGTGTGTGTGTGTGTGTGTGTGTGTGTATACATTCTCACATATTGTTTAGAAAGTGTAAACTGTGCAAAGAGCCCTGGGGTGCCGAGGTGAAAAAGCTTGACTGCTAAGCAGTAGGTCAGTGGTTCATGGCCTTGGAACAGGGCGGCCCTTCGCGGTCCTGTGGGAGTCTCTGGGATTCAACAGCAATGGGTTGTGTGAGTTTGTGGAACCGTTTTGTGCCGTCAATCTTCAGCTCTGGAAAATCCTTGGTAAAAGACCAAAAATGGCTATGTTCCAGGCTGAAACTTGAGTATATGTGGAACATCTTTGGAAGGCAATGTTATAACAGCTGTCAGAGATGCTCTGGTGGCCTAGTGGTCAGGACCTGCACTGCCAACCCAAAGGCATGCGGTTCAAACCCACCCGCTGGTCCATAGGGGAAAGACGTCTCTGGACCACTGGAGGGTCAACTATGAGTCGGTTCAGACTTGATGGTACATAACAACAATAAGAACCAAAGTTCAAAACAAAAATCTCATCTTTTTCTGGGAGTGGAACTGGAAAAAAGAATTCTTCTTTTTCAGGAAGTGGAACTAGATTTA
>NW_006399752.1:40279346-40289911 GCF_000299155.1 Elephantulus edwardii
TAATTTACATACAAAGCCTCTACCAAATTTTGCAAATTGTGTTGGTTAGTGACTTTTTTGCAATATAGTGGAGGATGCATGGGGGAATTTATGAACGCTTCTTAACCCTCGCCAAACACCTTGAGGGGCTGAGCCACTGGGCTTAGAGGTCCAGGAGCACAGTCTCTGTGGACACTAAGGTTGATTGGCATATTGATCCACAGAGACAATGCTCTGCTTCCTACTTTGCTGACCAGCAAGTGTGACCGTAAAAGCTTGTGAGAAGCTAAGATGTAGCTATTGGTCTCTCCAGTCCAAAGCTGAGTGAGGAAAACAATGCATGAAGGGAAGCGATTGGTCCAAAGGACTAATGAACCATGTAAACCACAGCCTCCCTGACCCTGGACCAGAGCAGTGTGGTGCTCTGAGACACTGCTGACTGCCATCAAGGGGAGATCACACTAGGAGGTCCTGTGTGGTGGCAGAAAATCGTGCAATACAACTCAAAATCATAAAAAAACAAGATCCGGCTTGTTGGTCCAATAGGGTCTAGTCAAATCCCCGAGACTAGAGCCTTTAGAAGCCCTTTGGCCTGGAACTGAACTCACCTCAAGTTTGCTTTAACATGTAACCAAATAATAGACTTACCTATAAGGCTATGCATCTGAGAGCTGGACAATGAATAGGGATGACATAAGAATTCATGCCTTTGAGCTGTGGTGCTGGAGACGAGCACTGAAGATCATAATGGGAAAAGGAAAGGAAGCCCTTAAGTTTTGACTCATCAGTTCCACTAATGGAAATTTATCCATGGAACTATTCACAAACATCAAATGCAAAAAAAAAAAAAATAATTGTTTTGATGTTAACATTGTACATAGAGAGAAATCTTCAATATCCAGGACGTGATTATACAGCCTATGTACGTTCTACAATGGAACATCTCAGTCTTTAAAAAGCAGAAGAGTAGATCTGTATGAATCAGCGTTGGTTCAGGACTAGAATTCTCACCTTTCATCCCCAGAGAAGGCCAGGAATTCATGCTGGATTCAAAAGAGAACTTAAAACAAGGGCATCGTAGCTGATAGTAGATGCATCTTAGCTGAAAGCAGGGAATACCAGAAAGATGTTTACATGTGTTTTATTGACTGTGCAAAAGGGAATATCAGAACATTTAACTGTTCTCATTCAGAGCCTATACATGAACCAAGAAACAGTCCTACGCATAAAGCAAAGGGATACTGCATGGTTTAAAATCAGGAAAGGTGTATATCAGGATTCTATCTCTTCACCTTGTCCATTCAATCTGTATGTTGAGAAATAATTTGAGAAACAACACTATATGGATCTTGGGAGAAAGCAGAGAGTACCAGGGGAATGTCTGTCTGTGCTTCATTGACTATGCAAAGGCTTTTGACTGTGTGGATCATAACAAACTGTGGCTGACTCTGAGAAGAATGGGAATCCCAGAACATTTGATTGTGCTTATGAGAAACCTACACTTGGACCAAGAGGCAGTCGTCAGAACAGAGCAAGAAGACACTGCATTGCTTAAAATTGAGAAGAGACTCCACCAAGGATATATTCTGTCTTCATACCTTTTCAATCTGTATGCAGAACAGATCATCCAGGATGCTGGGTTGTATGAGGATAGTGGAAGAATCATCAACAACCTGTGTTACGCAGATGACACAACCCTGCTTGCTGAAACTGAGGAGGACCTGAAGAGCTTGCTGCAAAAGGTCAAGGATGGCAGTCTTCAATATGGATTGAAGCTCAACATCAAGAAGACAATGATTCTCACCACTGGGTCAATTGGCAGCATCAGTATTGATGGTGAAGAGATTGAGACAGTTAACAGTTTTAGTTTACTTGGCTCCACGATCAACATTCTTGGTAACAGCAGCCAGGAAATCAAGTGATGAATTGCATTGGGAAAGTCAGCTGTGAGGGATCTCTCAAGAGTACTGAAGAGCAATGACATCAGGCTGGAGTCTAAGGTACACCTGATCTGAGCTATATATATAGCTCTTGTGCTATGCATCGGAGAGCTGGACAGTGACTAGGGATGATAGAAAGAGAATTGATGCCTTTGAGCTGTGGTGCTGGAGAAGAGTGTTGAATATACCATGGACTGCTAGGAGAACAAATAGGTTCATCTTGGAGAGGGTGAAGCCAGGCTGCTCCTTGTAGTCAAGGATTCTGAGGTTTCGTCTGACATACTTTGGGCATGTTGCAAGGAGGGACTGGTCCTTGGAGAGGGACATCATGCTTGGGAGGATAGAGGGACAGCACAAGAGAGGAAGACCCTCGATGAGATGGATCGATTCAGTGACTGGGGTAGTGGGAGTAGGTGTGTCAGAGATGGTGAGATTGGCACAGGATAGAGCAGGGCTTAGGGCTCTTGTGCATAGGGTCACTATGAGTCACAAGATACTTGGCAGCACATAACAACACACACTATACATATAAGAATGAGGCATCAGAATTGGAGGAAGACTTAACCTGAGTTATGCAGGTGACACAATCTTGCTTGTTGAAACTGAAAAGAACTTGATGCTCAAAGATAAAAGATGTCAGCCGTTTGAGTGGATTATATTTCAATATCAAGAAAATAAAACTCTTCACCAACAGGAACATTACAATTGTTGTTGTTGATTGCCTTCGAGTCTTGGATTCACAATCCACCACTTTGGAAGCTTTAGTCAAGAAATCAAAATACATGTTACATTAGCAAAATCTACTGTCAAGGACCATTTTAAAGCACTCAAGAGCAAAAGTGTCACTTTAAAAGACAAACATCTGCCTGACCCAGCCATGTTATTTTCAATTACTTTATATGTGTAATGAAAGTTGGATGATTAAGAAGGAAGACTGCAAAGGAACTAACGCTTCAGAATTGTGGTGTTGCTGAAGAGTATTGAATATATCATGAATTGACAAAAGAATTAAAACACACAAATCTATACTGGAAGAAATGTGGTCAGAGTGCTCCTTGCAAGTGAAGATTGTGGGATTTCATCTTACATATTTTGGGCGTGTGGTTGGAAGCAGACAGTCCTTGGAGAAGGACATCATGTTTGGAAAGACAGGGTCAACAGAAGAAAAGAGGGTTCTCAATAGGACAAAGTAACACAGTGACTGTGACAACGGTCTTGGGCACCGTGGAGGTTGGGAGGCTGGTGTGGCGATGGCTAAGGTTTCCAAGCACAGGGTCACTATGAATCAGGGGGGATTTGACGGCACATAACGACAATGACATTCGGGAAGGCTGAGTTCACTTCCCTTCAAAGCATCTCATGCACAGCCACCACTTGCCTGCCAGTGGGGGCGTCCATATTGCTAGGAGGCTTGAGTGGGTTACAACAGAACTTACAGTATAAAATTAATTAGGGGAAAATACTAATGTATTTCTGGTTATAGTTTATTTGCAGAAGGCAATATTCTGGACATTATCCGTCCAAGCCCTCCGGATCACAAGCATCTGGTCTGCAGCAATCACGGGGATGGAGCAGGAATGGGTGGTGCTTCTCTCCAGTGTTCATCGAGATGTCATGAGTCAGGGACAGATATGATGGTAACTGACAACAGATCAGTATAGGCCAGTAGGGATAGCGCCCCAAAGACAAAAACAAGCAAAAATTAAGTGGAGGGAGAACCCCAAATCAATCGGTTTCCAGAGGCTGTAAATCACCTGAGAGAAGATTGCCTGTCTTTCTCGCTCAGAGCAACAGGTGGGTTTGAACTCTCTGTCTTTGGGTTGGTAGTGCAACTCCTCTACCCATTAGGCCACCAGAGCTCCTCATGTTTAACAAACGTTTATATGTGCAAACATTTCTGTATGCCAGTCATTGGATTTCCTGTCGATAAAACAGATAAAAACCCCACCTGCAAGGAGTACAGTGGGGGACAGAAAATAAACATAAGATCATTTAATACAGAGACTAGGTTTCCCTAGGGAAGAAGTTATATGGGAGAAATGGACACAGGGACAGGGGATGGGGAGAGAGAATGCTTGGGAATGGGGTACCTTCAGAGTAGACAAGGGGACACCTCACTGAGAAGGTGGCATCTGAGATTCAAGGCAGCAGATGGAGTAAGTGCCCTGGAAACATACAGTGCAAAGTCCTGGGGTAGAGATAGGACTGGTATATCAAGGGAGGCAAGAACACCAGAGTACCTGGAACCGAGGGTGTGGAAGAGAGAAGTAGAACTGAGCAGAGACAGCTCTGGGGTCCAGCTTGGGCAGGTCTTGTACGATATAAAATTTTAAGAGTTTTGGCTTTGCTCTTGGTAATCCTGCACTATTAAACCACTAAGTGGACAGCTTCAGCAAATGGAAATGTCTTTTTCCTACAATTGAGGAGGTCAAAAGTTGGACTCTGAGCACTAGATCCAGAGCAAAGCTCTCTGCGGGGGCTACGGAGTAGAGTCTACCTGTTAGCTCTCTGTCTTCTGGCTCCTTAGAGCTCTCCAAACATCGTGTTATCTCTCTTAAACCCAGCTCTCCCTTGCTCCCTGATCCCTTGTTTAATCTTTGTGAATCTCCGAAGAGATAGGCCTTGCTCAATACAGGCTACACTGTCACGAGAGAATGCACCTACCCAGACAGGATTCCAACCACAGGCGGGAAAGGGAGGAGGTTCAACACGTAGGTGGAGGGGACACAACGCAGCCCACGGTGGAGAGGAGGCGTCTAAGTAGAGGCACAACATTACTGACATTTTCACACAATTGAGTAAACCTTTTTCTTCTCTTTAAAGTGAAGTTTTCTCGGTGGTGGAATTAGAGACCATCTTAGTTCTGTCTTCATTTTTCTAGTTTTTAAAAAATTTCAAATATTAAAAAAAATCAAGAAGAGAAAAATCCTTTTTCTGCAGATGGTTGTCCAGTTTTGCCAGCACCATTTATTGAAGAGGCTGCCATTTCTGCACTTGATTGCTTTTATCTATTGCTGATCATGGGTAGATGGGATTGCTTTTTGGATTCTCTTTTTTATCCCATTGATCTGTGTCTCTGGAGCTATACTAATACCATGTTCTGTGATTTTTTTAAATTATTATTAAATTTTATTAGTTTTAGTGAACATTTACAGAGATTTTGGGTTCTCATTCATTCATTGTTGCACCGTTCTGTGATTTTTTTAATTCATTCTTTGTTGCACATTTTCCTCCTGCCCTCTCCCATCACCCTATGTAAAATATCTTAGTCCCAAAAGAACAAATACTACATTAAAAAGGAGCTAAAGATCAAGGTTTTTTAGGAGATAAGGATGCATGGGCAGCTGGAAGTTAGAGAGAAATTCTATCCTTTTTCTTAGTCATTTCATTTCTGGAAAAGACTGGAGAAGTCCTTACTCTGCACGACTTCTCAGATCTTTTGAAGAATCAGAGTTTCTCAAATAATTTGAACGTGGAGTCTGTTAATTTCCCCCGTAAATCATCCCTTTAATAAATAACTGAAATAAAAGCCACTGTTGTCAAGTCAATTCTGACTCACAGCATCTCTAGGACAAAGACATTGGGTTTCCAAGGCAGCAATTTTCCCAGAAGCAGACTGCTGTGTCACTCTTCTGCCCATGTGTGGCTGGTGGCTCTGAACCACCTTTTAGATAACAGTCAAAGCTTAATGGCAGTGCTATGGGGCTCCATGAACCATTTCCACGCTCAGCAAAATGATGGTGTAAGTGAAGACATTTGAAAATGAATAAGGAAGACTGAGGAACAATTAGTGCCTCTGCATTGTGGTGTTGGTGAAGAGTGTTTGAATATTTCTCAGAGAATATGTCAAAAGAGAAGAAAAACCAGTCTTGAAGGAAGTGCAATCAGAGAGCCCCTGAGAGGCATGGACGGTCTCACTTCGGTTATATCTTCAGGAACAACCAGTCCTTGGAGAGAGACGTCATACTGGGAAAGGTAGAAGGTCCACGAAAGAGGAAAACCCTCACAAGATGGTTTGGCAAAGTGACCACCGTCAAGGACTTGAGCATGGCAGCGACCGTGAGGACAGTGCAGGACAAGGCAAGGTTCTGTTCTCCACAGGGTCACTGAGTCATCGTCAAGCTCAAGGGCATCCACCAACAACAACTAACAGGTGTGAAAGATCTTAGATGGGGTGGAGGCAAGAGTGAGTTTGCATTCAGACAGCTCACTCTGGTGGTGTTGAGGGGCTTAGCTACAAGATAAGGTATAAGGGGGCAGAGAACTTGCTTTTTCTTTTGTTTTGTGTTGGTTTTTTATTGGTTTGTTCACAAAGTTCACATACTTTGTGTTTCACAGTATTCCCCACTCACACTGTGATTTTATACAATCATTCTCAAGCATTATGTTTTACAGAATTAATCACCACTGGACCTTGCCTCATGTTACTCTGTATCTTAAACCTGTATCATACACCTGGATCATCAGTTTTTTTTTTGTTTCAATTTTTTGAAAGCTTAACTATTGTGATACAAGGTATCTTTAGTTGATGGATAAGCCAGTTGTAGAATCCACCTGTTTGAAAATTTTCTCATTGAGAATTTCTCTGAGAGAGTTCTGAACGTTCTTTTTTTGTGTATTGCTTTGTTCCAGCCTCTGTTCAATGGAGGGATCCTCAAAGTTTCATTTCCTTCAGCACTGAGCCATGTAAATGACAACATGACCCTGTGCCTGGAGAATGTCTCCAGATGAACTCCAGAAGGCAGTTCCTCCACTGACAGGATGCTGATGAGGTCAGGGAGTGTTTGGCCCTCTTGGTTCAGAGTGGTACCCCTGCCTGCTGTTGCCCAGAATCCTGATCTACTTCTCTTCTTTCTGGGCATAAACTGGAGGACACTGAGGTTCAGGAGGTGGAGTGAACAAGCACGCTTGTAAGCTGCAGGGCCAGTGATTGTGCAAACCCACATCACCTTGGGCCTGTTAATATTAACTCAGTCTCCAGCTTTGGGGAGCATCAGCAACCCTAAAAGTCACTGCCCTGATAAAAGTTAGTTTAGTCATATTGGCCAGATCTATAATGACGCTTGTTGCTGTTGCTGGTGTTAGGAGCACTTAAGTCAACAACTACTCCTAGAGATCCTCTGAACAGCAGGTGAAAAGATTGCCCATCCTGCCCTGTCCTCATGCTCAAGCCTATTGTTCCAAGTATTATGTCAAGCCGTCTTATCAGGGGTCTTCCTCTCCGTAGCCAACTTCCTCCAGCAAGATGCATTTTTCCAAGGCTTGGAATTGGCTGACTTTGTAAGGTGAAAATTTACCATTTCTGCTTCTCAAGAGCATCCTGGTTACACTTTCTCCAGGACGGATGTGTTTGTTCTTTTAGCAACCCAAGGTATATTCTTTACTCTTGACCAATACTGTAATTCAAAGGCATTGATACTGCTTGGCTTTAAATTGTGATCCTGTTGAAACTCCCATAAATGTATATGCTGAATCCCCCCAAGGCTACATCCATATTGGGATAAGTGTGTCCCATAGTACTTGGTAGCACTTGGTAGGTCAGTGAGTGTGAGAAGAAACCTTGCAAAAGCAGCATGAGTTGTTAAGCCAAGTGCTTCCGGTCATCATTATGATGAGTAATTTCAAGTCACACAGAAAGATGTGTCACTAAGACTGCTTCCAATACATTGCTTCCTGGTGGACACTCCTTATGTTCGGTGTCTTGAAATTTTTCGATTGCTAGCCCTTACCACTTGGCCAATAGATAACATTATGACAGATGGAGGAAGGACTGGAACGGTCAATGGTTTCGTCTTGCTCGGATCCACAATCAACACCCATGGTACCAGCAGTCAGGAGATCAAGACACATATTGCTACGGACAAATCTACAGTCAGGGACCTCCTCAAAATACTGAAGAGCAGTGATATCAGTTTGAAGATGATGGTGAGACTGATTCGGGCCATGGTCTTTTTCAATCACTTGTTATGCATCTGAGAACCAGACAATGAGTGAAGATGACAGAAGAATAATTGCTGTATTTGAGTTATTATGTTGGAGAAGAGTGTGGAATATCATATCAACTTCCAAAAGGACTAACAGATATGTCTTGGCAAAGCACTTGTAACCAGAGTGCTCCTTGGAAGCAAGGGTGGTAAGCCTCATTTCTCATACTTCGGACATGTTGCTAAGATATCAAGGTAGAGAGTCAATGAAAGAGAAGAAGACCCCCAAAGAGGTAGATTGACATGACTGCAGCAATGGGCTCAAGTGTATCAGAGATGGTGAGGATGGCACAGGATAGGACAGGATTTGGGTTTGTTGTTCAGAGGGTTGCTACATGCCAAACTCAACGGCATCTAACAAAAACAACAGTCATTGTTCATATAGATCAATCTTATGACAAAAGATTCAGTCACTTGAGATGTTTATTGAGTCTTATGTTCATTCATTTATGTGTACTGAGTGCTGACCATATACTAGTCCCAGGCTAGTACTGGGACTGTGTACTGAGCTGTATGTAAGTTTTTAGTAAAACAAGCTCTTTGTAGATATTCTGTTGCCTTGACCCTTCTTTGAAGAATGGTTGTCAGGATTAATGTGAGCAGTTACACAGATTGTGTACTGCACATGGGTGTCTGGCAAGAGGAATGAAAACATGAAATACAACTCATGTTCTAAACCACAAGTAATGTTCTCTGTTGTTTATTTTTTTATTTGCACAAAGACGCCTTTATTCCAGACTGTATGCAATGAAACAAGTGTAGTAGAATGCTAGTGATAGTGCCAAGGTGGTAGGTTTATGGTGGCCATGGCTAAGTCTTTCAACTTTATTATTGTAAATTGCCCCTAAATTAGCCTAAATTAGCTCCAACTCATAGACATCTCATGTGCAACCAAACCAAATGCTGCCCAATCTTCAGGATGTTGGTATGTTTCAGTCCGTTGATTTAGCCACTGTGTATTTTTAATGACTTCTAAGCTGGTGGGCAGTCATGAGTCATCTCCCAGCACTATCAAAACTCAACCGCTCCCCTTTGTAAATAAACTAGTATTTAAAGCAACAACAATTCAAACTTCCCACCATTGATTCCGTTTCGACTCATAGCTGACCTCCTATGGGGTTTCCAATCTGTAAACCACATGAGAGGAGCTTTTCCACCTTTTCTCTTGAGGCGATGGATTCCAACCACCAGAGAAGCATAACCGTTGCGTTAGCTACACACCTTTATAAAGGAGATTGAATAAGAATATTGGACAACATTACGCTGTAATCCAAGAATTTTTATTTGCTAATTTTTCCCTGGAAGAGCAGTCTTCTAAGGAGTATAGCATTGGTCTGTCAATTTACTATACTGAGGTAATCTGGGGTAGCTGAGATGCTGAACCCTGTGCCATTGGGATGTCAAATGCCATAATGGTTCCCCATGGTGGACAGTGTTTGATGGAGCTCCCAGATTAAAACAAGTTTGGAAGGAGGAGTAGCGTCCACTTCGTAAACAACCAGCCTCTAGAAGCTCTATGAGCTTAGAGAAACAACGATAGTTATAGGAAGAGTTCAGGTGTTCATAGGGTCGCTAGGAGTCATGCTCGACTCTACAGCAACCAACAACAGTTTCCTCCTCATCTTAGTCTGGATGTGCTCCTAAAACCTGTCCACGATGGGTGACCCTCCTGGTATTTCCAACACTGGTGGTATCATTTTCATTTTCACAGCAGCATGCAAGTGACCAGAGTATAACAAACTGAAAGATGGGTGGTGGCCAATTTTGCTCCAAGTTTGAAAATTATTATAATAAAATACAGGAGGAGATGGGTGAGATACATTTCTCATCAAATTGGACACGGGCTGAAAAGAGACATTCTCCTCTTCTGCACACAAGAAAGTGACAAGAAGGCTAATAGTAGCTCCGTCACCTACATGAACTCTCAAGGAAGATACAACTATCAAGAAGATTTGTAGTGCTCTAGTAGAGTCCCTGCTGTTTGGCTAGCTGGGGGCTGACCATGGGCTCACTAACACTGGCTGGGGAAGAAGTGAGGGCAAATAAAAGGAGTCACAGTGCTTTGGGATCAAAACATCAACCAATGACCAATCATGAGGCACTGAAAAAAAGTTTTCACTGCTGTGATTTTCAACAAAAAGGGTTACTATACAAATAATCAGTCATGGCAAAAAAATAACACCACAACAAGATAAAGGTAAATAATCCAGTTGAAAAAATGGGCACAGGATATGGACACTTCACCGAAGAAGACATTCAGATGGCAAACAAGCACATGAAGAAATGTTCAAAATGCCTAGCCCTAAGAGAGATGCAAATCAAAACAACTATGAGATATCATCTCACCCCAGTCAGAATAGCAAAATTTAACAGAACAGCAAGCAACAAATGGGGCCAGGTTGTGGAGAAACTGGAACCCTTATTCACTGTTGGTGGGAGTGTAAAATGGTGCAACCCCCATGGAAAGTGGTATGGCGCTTTCTCAAAAAGTTGCAAATAGAGATACCATTTGACCCAGCAATTCCACTACTGGGAATATACCCTGAAGAGACCATAACTGACATCCAAGCAGACACATGCACACCCATGTTTATTGCAGCTTTGTTCACAATAGCAAGGAGTTGGAAACAACCTAAATGCCTATCGGCAAACAAATGTAAAG
>NW_006399752.1:40290011-40301153 GCF_000299155.1 Elephantulus edwardii
GGTTGTGGAGAAACTGGAACCCTTATTCACTGTTGGCGGGAGTGTAAAATGGTGCAACCACTGTGGAAGGTGGTATGGCGCTTTCTCAAAAAGTTGCAAATAGAGATACATTTCACCCAGCAATTGCGCTACTGGGAATATACCCCAAAGAGACCATGACTGACATCCAAGCAGACATATGCACACCCATGTTTATTGTGGCTTTGTTCACAATAGCAAGGAGTTGGAAACCTAAGTGCCTATCAACAAACGAATGGACAGAGAAGCTGTGGTATATTCACACAATGAAATACTACGCTGTATTGAAAAACATGGAACTCATGCAATATTATTCAAAATTGGTGACCCTGGAGGACATTATGCTGAGTGAAGTATCTCGGTCACAAAAGGACAAATACTGCATGGTGCCACTGTTGTAAAACAGGATTGATCTCGGGGTTGGGGGGGAAACTGAAAAAGATGGGATAAACAATGTATATTGCAGTGAAACAGATGTGGGAGAGAACTGTTTAAAAGAGATATATGGTTAGGTATTATTGTTATGACAGGAGTCCAGAGGCTGCATAGTGGAGTGGACTTTGGGGGAGGGACTGTATAACAATGAAAGAATTTTTCTTTTACGTTTCAAAGAGAAGAGTGAATTGGGGGGAGGAGGGTGGGCAGGGAGAAAAGCGCAACAATGAATGACTGGAAATCCTCAGTAATACTAAAAAAATATAAAAACACAGAGTTCACAACCAAATTATTTTCTACTTTGAATTTTGTTGCTAGCCATATATTTTCAATAATGTAAGCCATGCTGAAATCAAGGAAAAAGGAAAACCATTTTAACTAATATAGATTTGGATTTAATTGTTTGAGACACATGTGTCCCAAGGTATAGAAATTAAGAAGCCCTTAAGATTCACTTAGTTACATAGGTCCCTAACAGGTAGGGGCAAACATTGCAACTTGGATAGAAGCTTCCCAAGAAGCCTGAGTATGAACATGTTGGTGGTAAGTGCCATAGAGTGAGGATGACCCATAATGACCCTGTGAACAACAGATCTGAACCTTGTCCTATGCTGGGCCATCCTAACAGTTTCCGATACACGCAAGTCCATTGCTGCAGTTACTGTGTCAATCCTTCTTCTTTAAAAGTCTTCCTCTCTTTCTATGACCCTCTGCCTTTCCGAGGATGATGTTCCTATCAAAGGACTGGCCTCTCCTAGCAACATGCCTGAAGTATGTAAGATACTATCCCCTTTGCCTCCAAGGAGCATGCCTTTGACTCTACTTCCTCCAAAATGTGCTTGTTTGTTCCTGGGATATTCAGTACATTTCTCCAACACCACAGCTCAAAAGCATCACTTCTTATATCATCCTTATTCGTTGTCTAGCTCTCAGATGCATATTAAGTGATTGGAAAGACCATGGTCTGAGTCAGGCAGATCTTCATCCTCAGACTGACGTCATTACTCCTCAATAATTTGGAAATTTGCCTGGCTGCAGACTTTGCCAGGGCAATAGATTTCCTGATTTCCGGATGCTGGTACTAAGGGTGTTGGCTGTACATTCAACTAACATGAAATCATTAACAACTTCATTCTTTTCTCCCTTTATTATATTACCTATTGGTCCAGTGGTAAGAATTTTTGTTTTTTTTTACATTGAGATGCAATTGATATTGAAACCTGGATTCTTTGATCAACAAGTGCTTCAAGTCCTCCTTATTTTCAGCAATATTGATTGTTGTTGTTGTTTTTGTTATGTGCCATCGAGTCACTTGAGACTCATAGCGACCCTGTGTACAAGAGCCCTAAACGCCGTTCTATCCTGTGCCAACCTCGTCGTCTCAAACATCCTCATTCTCACCACTCCACTCACAGAATCGATCCATCTCATCAAGGGTCTTCCTCTCCTTCGCCGCCCCTCCACTCTGCCAAACATGATGTCCCTCTCCAAGGACCAGTCCCTCCTTGCAACATGCCCACAGTATGTCAGACGAAGCTTCAGAATCCTTGACTCCAAGGAACATTCTGGCTTCACCCTCTCCAGGACAAACCTGTTTGTTCTCCTAGCAGTCCATGCTATATTCAACACTCTTCTCCAGCACCACAGCTCAAAGGCATAGTCTCCCTCCAATCCTGATGTCACATTCTTTTTCACAGAATCCAGCTCCTCAAATAATTTTCTCAGCATACAGATTGAATAGGTATGGAGAGAGGATACAACCCCAACTCACGTCTTTCTTAATTTTAAACAATGTAGTGCTCCTGTGTTCTGTTTGCCAAAACAGTCTAGGTATAGGTTTTGTATATGCACAATTAATTATTCTGGGATTCCCATCCTTCTCAATGTTAACCATAATTTGTTATGATCCACACAAATGCCTTTGCATAGTCAATAAAACATAAATAGACATTTTTCTGGTATTCTTTCAGTCAGGGTCCATCTGACATCAACAATGATATCCCTGGTGCCATAGCTTCTTCTGAATCCTGCTTGAATTTCTGTAATTTTCCTATCCACGTACACTCAAGATGTTTTTGAATGATCTTCAGCAATACTTCACTTGCATGTGATGGTAATGTACACGCCACCATTCTCCCAGGGGCACATCCTACCTCATCCTTGCAGGCTTCACCTGGGTCTGGAAATGATTTGCTATTAGAAGAACAACATTAATTTGTTAAAATCATTGTTCTAATTAGCACGGCACTTGTCTGTCAGTGTGCTGTGGTAACTTGTGGGTTGCCGTGTTGCTGAAAGCTGTGCCATTTGCATCTCAACTGCCACAGGGTCCCCCATGGTGGACAGGTTTTAGTAGAGTTCCCAGATTAAGAGAACATGTTGTTGTTGTTGTTATGTGCCATTGAGTTGACTGTAAGTCATACCCCTCCTATGAGTAATAGCTCTGAACCATGTCTGAGCTAGTATCACTCTCTCCAACACACATACCCCTGATACCCAGTTACTGTGTAAATCCATTACACCCAGGGTCTTCCTCTCCTGCACTGACTTTTGACCCTTCCAAGCATGATATCCTTCTCCAAAATATTAGTGGGTAATATATGTCCCACAGGTCATAGAAGAGTTAAAAACTCACAGCAATCTAGTATGGCAAAGAGTGGTTGAAGTTCAGGTTCGGTTCCCAGCATTAAGTATTCATAAACTTCCATTTTTAATAAACCATGTGAACTTTATTTTCTCATTCATAAAGACATCTAAAGTTGTTGGGAAGATTAAACAAAACATGACATATAAAGCTCCAAACACATAGTAGGTGTTCAAGAATTGGGAGCTAAAATCCAGAGGCAGAGTTGAAATGATTCTCATGAGTACTGATAAACAGGCTCAAAGGTTGGTTTGTTCAATAAACAAGTGGTTTCAGGTGAAGGTCCGCAAGACAGTGGCTTGTTGGAATCAATACTTTGCTGATATCAAATGTTTATCTCTGAGACACTTTGAAAATTAGCTATGCGTTATTACCAATGTTGAACAGAAAAATACTTGCTCATAAGACAGAAGATATGGTTCTAACTCAATTTTTTCCTCAGCGCTGTGAACCCTGAAAAGTCCCTATCATATCTCCCAAAATCTATTTCCTTGTGACTCATATGTCATCCCTTCCCTTCAGGGAAAGACCCATATGTCTTCCCACCCATGGCAGACATCACTCATCAACCATAACACTTTCAAAAGTAGCCTCAGAATCTGTCTCAAGATAACACTTCAGTAGCCACCACTCTCTCACCCTAGATGATCTAAAAAATATTTTGCATTTATCTTCTAAGTTGTATTTCTTCTTGGCTAGACAGAGCTTCATTTGACTTCTTTCAAGACTTTCATGTTGTAATCACTGGGAGTCTTCCATTGTCCAGAAGGAGCCTGGAGACACATAGCCTGATTGGCTACTAACATCAATATGGGTTTGGAACTCTACAGAAGAAAGAGTTGGTAAGCTGCTATAATGATAACAGTCAAAGAGCCTCTGTAGAATTCTGCTCTACTCTGAAATTAGTCTCTATAAGTTGAGGGACAAGTTGGCAGCAGCTAACAACAGCAATTACTTGGGGATTGTACCTGCAATTGTCCTAATGCTCCGTAATCCCTTCCCCTAGATAAAATGTCCTACATTCTTTCCACATGCTAAATGTTGGTAAATAGATTATCTTAAGCAACTGAACTCATCCTGAACCTTTGTCATTTTACTTTTTAGAATCCTTACAATAGAATTAACAGACACCCAACTATTTACTTCATTACTTCCTCTGTTAATACTTAAGATAGTCTTGGTTAACAGATTAACATACCCTCCGTTGAACCCTGTATGCACCGTCTTCAACTATACACATGGGCTTCATGGAATCAGATTGACTACATCTGTGGAAAGAATTAGTGGAGACGCAGTCAACCTTTCAGCAGTCAAAACCAGAGCAGGTGATGATAATGAAACAAACCATCAGTTACTCATGTGCAAATTGACTTTGAAGCTGAAGAAAATGGAAAGTCAAGAAAAAAAATATGACCTGAGTCTATCCCATTTGAATTGAAAAATCTCAAGAATAGGTTTGAGGCATTGAACACTATTATCAAGATAGAGACTCAAAGCAGAAAAGATCAGATGGATGCACATTTGTGTTTTATTACTATGTAAAAGCTTTTAACTCTGTAGACCATAACAAATCATGGTTGACATTGAAAAGAATGAGAATCTTAGAACACTTAATTGTGTTCCTGCAAAACCTATATCTACACCAAGAAACTGCTGTATGAACAAAGGAAGGGAAGACTGTGTGGTTTAAAATCAGGAAAGATGTGCATCAGGGCTCTATCCTTTCTCCATACTTATTCAATATGTATACAGAACAAAGCATTCGAGAAGCTAGAATGAAGCTATATGAAGAAGAATGTGACATCAGGATCAGAGGAAGACTCATCATTAACTCATCTGTATCGTGCAGCCTTGTGCTGAAAGTGATGAGAACTTAAAGTGCTTGCAGCAGAAGATCAAAGAGACAGCCTTCAATATGGATTTCATCTCAACAAGAAGGAAACAAAAAAAATTCTCACATTGGACCAACAGGCTACATCATGATAAATGGAGAAGAGATAGAAATTGTCAAGTTTTTCACTTGCTTGTATCCACAACCAGTACACCAGCAGCCAGGAAATCAAAAGATGTATTACATTGAGAAAAGTCAGGGGCCTTGCTAAAATGAAGAGCAATAATGTTGGTTTAAAGACTAAGGTGTACCTAATCCAAATCATGATCTTTTCAATTATTTGCTATGTCTCATCCCATCAGCTAGCTTAAGAGGATTGCCTTATTTGTTCTCTGGTTCCTCCACAGTGACTTTTGTTGGCAAGGTCCATAGGGAGTTACACTGATAACCCAAAGATGATGTCTCGTCTAGCGGTTTGAATCCCCCAGCAGATCCTCAGGAAAAAGTTGGGCAACCTCCTTTCATGCAATTTATAACCTCTGAAAACCCACTGGTGTGTCAGCCATGAGTCAGTTCTGACTTGAAGGCAGTAAGTTGTTTAGTTGAGGATTTTCCTCCAGAACACATCTCTCCCTTCTCATAAGGTATTTCTTTTTTTGTTTATGTATATTCTCCTTATCATAGAAAAGTCTATAATTACATTTCTTTGCCTCAATCCCTTCTCTAGTGACAACACAATCCTTCATTTCTTCAAGTGGTAACCTTGTGATATGAAAAGGTGGGATCAGATCACTCACTGATAAGACTAGATTCAGCCAAACACCTCACCACGATATGGGAGCAGGTGTATTCTAACAATCCTCAAAAATAATGCTTCCTGTGCTTGTTGGCCATCTGAAGGTCTTCTTTGGTGAAGTGTCTGTTCATATCCTGAGCCCATTTTTCTTTTGGATTATTTATCTTTATCTTGTTGTGGTGCTCAAGTTGTTGTTGTTGTTGTTATGTGCCGTCGAGTCGTTTACGACTCATAGTGACCCTATGCACAACAGCCCTAAACCCTGCTCTATCCTGCACCAAGCGCACTACCTCTGACACACCCATCCCGATTACCCCAGTCACCGAATTAATCCATCTCATAGAGGGTCTTCCCCTCCTGTGCTGCCCCTCCACCCTCCCAAGCATGATGTCCCTCTCCAAGGACCCGTCCCTCCTGGCAACATGTCCAAAGTATTTTATAAATTCTAGATATAAGTCCCTTCTCTGACATGTCATTACTTTTTCCCAGTCTATGGCTTCCCTTTTTACCCTGTTGGAGTTTTTGGACATTATACTTAGTGAGATATCTCAGTCACAAAAAGACAAATACTGCATAATGCCACTGTTGTAGAATGGGACTGACATCAGGGTTGGGGTAAGACTAAGAAAAACTAGATAAATTATGTATACTGCATTGAAACACATGAGGGAGAGAACACTTTAAAAGTGATATATGATAGGGTATTATGGTTATCACAAGAGTCCAGAATCAAGGTTGCATAGTGCAGTGTACTGGGGTAGGGGGGTGGGAAAGAAGGGTGGGGGGATGGTATAACCAATGAAGGCCTTTTTCTTTACTTTTCAAAGAGAAGAGCGAACTTGCAGGGAGGAGTGGGCAGGGAGAAAAGTGCAACAATGAATGAATAGAAATCCAAAATCTCTCTAAATGTTCTTTAAAATTAATAAAATAATTTTTTTAAAAAAATAATGCTTCCTATTTTCTTCTTTTAAAATATTTTTATTATTAATTTTAGTGAACGTTTACAGAGACCTTGGATTTTCATTCATTCATTATTGCCTGTTTCTCCCTGCCTGCCCCTCCCCACCCCCGCCCCAGTTTGCTCTGTAAAAAAATAAAAGAAAAATTCTTTCATTGTTATACAATCCCCCTCCCAAGTTCACTCCACTATGCAGCCTTCATTCTGGACTCTTGTCATGATAATAATACCTAATCATATATCGCTTTTAAATAGTTCTCTTCCTCATCAGTTTCAATGCAGTATAAATTATTTATTCCCTCTTTCTCAGTCTCCCCCAACCCCCAATGTCAGTCCTTACAACACTGGCCCTATACAATACTTGACCTTTTGTGACTGAGATACTTCACTCAGTATTGTGTCCTCCAGGCTCACCCATTTTGAATAATATTGTGTGAGTTCCATGTTTTTTAATGCAGCATAGCATTCCATTGTGTGAATATACCACAGCTTCTCTATCCATTCGTTTGGTGATGGGCACTTAGATTGTTTCCAACTCCTTGCTATTGTGAACAAAGCCACAATAAACATGGGTATGCATATATCTGCTTGGATGTCAGTTATGGTCTCTTTGTGGTATATTCCCAGTAGTGGAATTGCTGGGTCAAATGGTATCTCTATTTGTAATGTTTTGAGAAAGTGCCATACAGCCTTCCACAGTGGTTGCACCATTTTACACTCCCATCAACAGTGAATAAAGGTTCCAGTTTCTCCACAACCTCACTAGCATTTTGCTTGCTGTTCTGTTAAATTTTGCTATTCTGACTGGGGTGAGATGATATCTCAGAGTTGTTTTGATTTGCATCTCTCTTAGAGCTAGGCATTTTGAACATTTCTTCATGTGTTTGTTAGGCATCTGAATGTCTTTTTTGGTGAAGTGTCTGTTCATATCCTATGCCCATTTTTTCTATTGGATTATTTATCTTTATATTTCATTATTAGTTGCATATATTAGTTTGTTTCCAACTCCTTGCTGGTGTGAACAAAGCTGCAGTAACCATGGGCGTGCATAATGCTTCCTATTTTCACAGGAGATTTTCCTCTTAGAAAATCCCAAGGCCCGTTAGAATTTCAAAGGAACTGAGAAGACAGGAACCACTAAACCTTTTTTTTGGGGGGGGGGGGAGGGCTTGTTTTACCCAGCATTTCTCAAATCAGACTTGAACATGGCATCTATTTTCACGTAATACTTTTAAGCAGCCTGTTCTATGGAATCCACTCTTGGATGCTTACCAAGACTTTGTTTATGCAGCTGGTTTTCTGAGTCCGTGAGTGAACACATTCAATGTGAGTGGGAAGGGAAAGTATGCGAACAAGAGTTAAACTTCATTAAAAATCGGTCAGCGATGATCCTACCAGGTGCATCCCTCCTCCTCTTGCGTGGTCAGTGCCAGCTTGCTTGATTTCCTGCAGTATTTCAGGCCTTGGTGTCTCACAGTGTGGCAATGTGGTCTCACCACTAGCTTTCCCTGAAAATGGGTCAAACACGCAGGTTCTCATACCCCACACCAGAGCTACCAAACCCGAGTTTTAATTTTTACAAAAACTTAAGATGTACGTTGTTGTTGTTGTTGTTGTTGTGTATTATCAAATTGGGACCGACTCCTAGCTAACCCTCCAATGGGTTTTCAGAGATTGCCCATCTTTCTCCAGTGGAGCAGCTGGTGGACTTGAACCACGTGCCTTCCAAATTGCAGCACAGCTTCTTGCCACTAGGCCACCAGACCTCCCTAAGATGTACATTAAAGGTGGGAAACTGATCTAGCCTATAGGAAATCACAGCACTTTCAGGTTAGTCTTCCAAATTCCCTATTCATGTCCAATAATGAAAAAAAAATCAGTGGAGAGGAAGACCCTCAACAAGGTGGATTGATGCCGTGTCTATGGCAATGAGCCCAAATGTGTGAGGGAGGGGAGGACGGTGCAGGATGAGACAGGGTTCGAACCTGTTGCTCACGGGGTCGTTATGAGTTGTACTCAATTTGACAGCGCTTAACAATAACATTTAAAGTAGTGTTGTCTCCAACTTGAGTTCTGATTTTTTAACACCACTTAGAGAACTTCGGTAGAAATAAGTACCTAGAAATAGGAATTAGCTTTGAGTTGTTGTTGTTGTTGTTGTTATGTGCCATTGAGTCGCTTGCGACTCATAGTGACCTTATGCACAACAGCCCTAAACCCTGCTGTCCTGTGCCAATCGCACTGCCTCTGACACACCCATCCCGATTATCCCAGTCACTGCATCAACCCACCTCATAGAGGGCCTTCCCCTTCTGCGCTGTCCCTCCACCCTCCCAAGCATGATGTCCCTCTCCAAGGACCCGTCCCTCCTTGCAACATGTCCAAAGCATGTTAGATGAAGCCCCAGAATCCTTGCCTCCAAGGAGCAGCCTGGTTTAACCCTCTCCAGGGTGAGTCTTTTTGTTTTCTTGGCAGTCCAGGTTTGAGAGAAAGCAAATATTTGATTCTTTAAAAAAACAAAACAAACCAAACTCACACTGAAATGGAGTTGATTCCAATGCAGAGTGACCTCCATCCGGTTCTGGAAGCTGTAAATCTTTACTGGAGGAAACTATCCATGTTTGCGGTTTGGGTTTTTTCCCTCATGGATTTGAACCGGCAAACTTTCAGTTAACAATCTAACACAAAATGAAGTTGGGGGGAAAGGGAAGCAGGGGATAGGGAATGAGGAGATGGATTAGTAGGCGCACCTCAGATGTCATCAGATCCAGTTGAAAAAGTCCTTGACTTCCAGCTAGGGGAGAGCCTATCTGTGAGGTGGGGAGGCTGGCCACATGCCACAGGGGGAGAGGAGAAGACGGGACATGAACTTGAGGGTGCTCAGAGCAGCTCCCCAGGTGAAGGGACTCGAGCAGAGCATCAGATCTAGGGGCACCAGAAAGAGATCAGAAGCAGTAATACCAGAACTCTGCAACTGGCCTAGAGATGAAGAGAAAATAAAATGCCTCTCTGGGAAGTCACAGAGAAGAGGTTCCTTTTTTGTTTGCTTTGCGTTATTGCGCTTTACAGATGCTTTGTATTGTTTGTTGTTGTTGTTGTTGTCGTTATGTGCCGTCGAGTCACCCGTGACTCATAGTGACCCTGTGTACAACAGCCCTAAACCCTGCTCTATCCTGTGCCAATCACACTGCCTCTGACACATCCATCCCTATAATATTTGTGACAAACTTGTGTTGAGTAGGTCTTGTTCTGTGTGTTGTGTACCATAGAGTCAGAACTGACCCAGAGTTGACCCTCCCAGGGCTTTTCAGAGACTGTTAATCACATGGTAGGAGATTCCCCATACTACTCCCCACCCCCCCACCATGGAGCAGCTGATGGCCTTGAACTGTGTGCCTTCAGGATTGCAGCACAGCTTCTTGCTACTAACCCACTAGAGCTCCTACTGGTCCCATTTCCCATTTTTTTTAATGCCATGTGTTTACTTTTCTTTATGCCACATTTTCATAATATTTCTAACTTAGCCATAATGCTGGGACATCATCCATGAACAAGGTTAAAGGTTGTTTCAAAGAAAGGAAAGGAAAAAGGATGAAGATGGATGTCAAAAGAGACACTGACATTTGCACTAGAGAAACTTGCTCTCTCGTTGGAGAGAAGGCAAAACAAAGGGAAGAAATGCCGAAGTACAAGAGATGAAGAGAGTATTTCAAAGGACAGCTCAAGAAGACAAAGTATTATGATAAAATGTACAAAGGTCTGTAGTTAGAAAACCTGAAGGGAAGGTCCCATATCTCAGGCTGAAAGAACAGAAGAACAAATTCAGTAGAGTGAAACCACTGTGCTTCTTAGCGGCAGGGAAGGTGAAAATCCGTCTCATATTCATTGGGCTTGTAGTCAGGAGGGGCAAGTCCTTGGAGAAGGATATTGTGCTCGGAAAGGTTGAGAGGCAGAATAAGAGTGGATGACCCTCAATAAAGTAGATCGACACAGTGACTGTAACAATAAATAAGCTCAGGTGTGTCAGAGGATGAGGACGGCACAGAATAGGACAAGTTTCAGAGCTGTTGTTCGTAGGGTTGCTAAGAGCCATAGTCGACTCCACAACAATAGTGCGCATGCCCAGACTGATTCATTAGGATTCCGTCAATTCCTGGGGACTGATTTTTTGCCAATGTCTCCAGTGCAGCTTGAACTTCTTCCTGGATTATTGGTTTGGGATCACATGCTCCTTCCTGAAATGGTTTCGTGCCAGCCAGTGC
The DNA here is from genome assembly GCF_000299155.1 of Elephantulus edwardii. Lineage (NCBI taxonomy): Eukaryota > Metazoa > Chordata > Mammalia > Macroscelidea > Macroscelididae > Elephantulus > Elephantulus edwardii. The sequence continues at coordinate 40,300,956 of NW_006399752.1, forward strand.
TTTTCGGTACAGTGACTCTGGATATTCCTTCCCTCTTCTTCTTTTTTTTCTTAATAATTTTAATGTGCATTTGCAGACATTTTTTATTTCCATTCATTCATTGCTGCACTTCTCTCCCCGCCCAGCCCTCCCCCCACCCCAGTTCGCTCCTCTTTCAAAAGTAAAAGAAACACTCCCTCCCTGGGACACAATCCCCCC
>NW_006399752.1:40301474-40305269 GCF_000299155.1 Elephantulus edwardii
CCCACCCCAAGTATACTCCACTCTGCAACCCTCATTCCGGACTCTTATGATAATCATAATGCCCTAAAATATATTAATTTTAAACTATTCTCTCCTTCATCGGCTTCAATGCAGTAAACATAATTTAGCCAGTTTTTCTCAGTTTTACCCCCACCCCCATGTCACATTTTTAACACCATAACAACGGGCTCGAGTAAAGCAGAGGTGACGAGGATGTCACAAGGAGAGGACACAGTCAGAGCGTAGGATTGCTATGAGTCGGTTAATTCAATGACATCTAACAACAATAAATTCAGAAACCTCAAGTCGTCTTTGAGTTGTTTATGGTTCACAGTGACCCTCTTTAGGTTTCAGAGTCTGTCAGTCCTAATGCAGGGAGACAGCCCTTCATCACCTGTAGAACTGCCCATGGACTGGACTGCCAGAGACACACGGGCTTTAGATTGACAACACAACTTACAATAGACCCTGCCAGCAGAGCTCCCTCATCCACTCAGCTTGACATACTGCCGTCAATCTGGAAACCGACTTGACCGTCTAGAGGGTTTGCAAGGTTGTAAATCACGTGGGAGGAGATGGCCCGTCTTTCACTCAGAGTTGCTGGTAGATTCCAACTGCTAGGAAGCCTTGGCCTTCGGGTTCCAGCAACACTCCCTATGGACTACACCACTAGAGCTGCCTTCATAGACTATGTTGTTGTTGTGATTGCGTGCCTTTGAGTCAGAACTAACCCGTAACTGATCCTCCAGTGGATTTCAGAGGCAATAAATTGCACGGGAGGCAAACGCCTATCCTTCCCTCACGATATACCACAATGTAGTACAACTACAACTTTCTTAGCTCCACAGTCAACACTCCTGGCACCTGCAGTCAGGAAATCAAAAGATTAATTGCATTAAGTGATCTTCTGTCAGGGACCCTTCCAAAGTTCTGAGAAGCAACAGTGTCAGCCTAGAGACTGAGGTGCGTCTGATCCAGACCATGGTCTTCCCAGTTACTTGCTATGGAGTAGAGGGCTGGACAATGTCTAAAGGTGACAGAAGAATTGATGCCTTTGAATTGTGGTGCTGGAGAAGAGTCTTGAATGTACCATGGACTGCCAAGAAAACAAACAGTTCTGTCTTGGAGAGGGTGAAAGCAAGTATCTCCTTGGAGGCTAGGATCTTGAAGCTCCGTCTCACATACTTTGGGTATGTGGCTAGGAGGGGCCACTCCTTGGAGAAAGATATCAAGCTCAGAAGGGTGGAAGGATGGCACAGGAGCGGAAGACCCCAGATGAGATGGATTGATAGTGTAACTAGGGCAATGAGGGTAGGTGTTTTGGCATCAGTGGGACTGGCTCAGGATAGGGCAGGCTTCAGAGTTGTTGTTCATATGGTCACAGTGAGTCGCAGGTGACTTGGTGGCACATAACAGCAATAGCAGCAACTCATCTTGTCACCAGTCGCTTCGTTGCCACATTCATTTTATTGTAGTGATCTGGGAACAAACCTGAAATGTCTTGCAAGATACCTATGTGTGAGCGCCCTTGTTGGAGGCAGTGATGAATCTTGGGAAACAAAAGGGATTCTGAGGTAGAAGAGGGATGAAGTAGAGAGAGCTCAGTCCCTTCCTAGGAAGCTCAGAGAGCCCTGGCCAAGCAAGGTACAGAGAGAGCTGGGAAAGAGACTGGATATCTGACGAGGAAGACCACACTCTGTGTGACTGTAGATGAGGTACCACCAAGGAGAGGAGCATACCAGCTCACGTATTCCATCTGGACAAGAGGAGAACCTTATTCTGGGTCTCCTGGGCCAGGCTTGCAGGACTGCTCTTTGCTGGCTGCACTCACCAGCATCCGGGGTCTGAGCTCAGGCCAGGAGGGCAAGGATACCCACTAGGCCCTCATAAACAATGAGCAGGGCCCAAGTAATCTTGAATCTTTGAAGGAGCAGAAGTGGTGGATGCTATAGACCATTGGACCTTATCAAGTCTCACCTCCTTCAAGCCCAAATCCCTTTTCCTTTCCACAGACCTTACTATACTTAAGTTTTGAGAATATAAGTTTCCCTATGTACCTTCTTTTCCTAGGGAAGATCTAATCAGGGACACTCAACCCCTACTTTGGTCTCCTGAAGGAAAGGGAAGTCATGACCCTAAGCTCATTGCCACAAACACTCCATTCATAGGTCTGCCTTCTGGTCTTTGTGCAAATTCCTTTTGCCTTATTATCTTCAGCTTCAAAGATTAACAAGAAATGGAGCAGTTGCACAATCACAGGCCAAATCCATTGCCTCACCCCTAGTCTTCCTGTTAGTATCTAAAGACCTAAGTCACCCCATGACCTACCTGCCCCCTACTCTCTGCTGGCTTCTGGACTTTTCTCCCTATACCTAGTCTTCTTGTACGCTCCCCACCTGGATTCCAGCAGAGCTGTTCTACAGCAGAGAAGTGATTCTGAAAAGCAACAAGTGACAACCGGAATTTGGGTGCCATTGGGCATAGAAAAAACACTGCAAAACATAGAATGCACTTTTCAGTATAAAAACATTAATAAAAAAGCAAAATATAAAAATACAACTATAGGTCACTATCACATCAATAAGTGGAAATATATATGTTATTCATAGGTTTGTTAAAACTCTCAGATTAGATCCTAGCTTTTGCCAGATCAAAACATTCCCAAGACAAACTGAACATAGAGAATCATATGAAGACATACCTGGAAAATACAAACCAAAAAAGCAAAAGGCAGCGTCATGACCAAGAGGAAATCAGACAATAATGAAGATATGACGAAGATGAGCTCATAATACTGCACAATGAACATCTAGTAAATATACACAAATTGCCGTTGAATCAATTCTGTCTCGTGGTGACCCCATGTGTGTCTGAGTCGAGCTGGACCCCATGAAGTTTTTAGTGGCTGATATTTTGCAAGTAGATAATCAAGCCTGCCTTCTAAGGCGTGTTGGAGTGGATTCAAACCTCCGAACTTTTGTATAGTGGCTGGGGCATTAACCCATTATACCACCTAAAAGACTTCAGCATCTTTTACAAAGAATGAATCAACAAAAATTGGAAGTTGTAAAAAATGAAATGGAACACATAAACATCAACATCCTAGACCCTAGTGAGCTGAGAGGAACTGGTATATTACCCATTTTGAACCAGGAAATCATATAATCTACTTTGCTGAAAATTTCATATTGAAGAGGAATGTTTCATTTTTAATCATCCAAAAGAGTATTTCAAAATCAATCCCAAAATGCAACGCTGTCAGTGATAGGATACTATTCATACACATGCAAAGAAGGCCTGTTAATACAATTATTATTCAAATACATGCACCAACTATTAAAGCCAAAGAGGAAGAAACCGAGCATATCGACCAACATTTGAAACATGCAAGAAACATGCAATCAAGATGCAATAATGATTGGTGACTGGAATGTAAAAGTTAGAAACATAGAAGGTGGACTGGCAGTTGGAAAGTATGGTCTTGATGACAGAAACTAAGGTGGAGATTGCATGACAGACATAAGTATAATCAATAAAATATTCATTGCAAACAAAAAACCATAAATGCTGACTATGCACTTGGATCTTAACTGATAGAATACACAGTAATCAGATTGTTGTTGTTGTTGTTGTTGTTGTTGTTATGTGCCGTCAAGTCACCTGCGACTCATAGCGATCCTATGTATAACAGCCCTAAGCTCCGCTCTGTCCTGTGCCAATCGCACTGTCTCTGACACTCCCATCCCAATTATCCCAGTCACTGAATCAGTCCACCTCATAGAGGGCCTTCCCCTC
>NW_006399752.1:40306232-40424186 GCF_000299155.1 Elephantulus edwardii
GGAAGGAAGGAAGGAAGGAAGGAAGGAAGGAAGGAAGGAAGGAAGGAAGGAAGGAAGGAAGGAAGGAAGGAAGGAAAATGGAGGTCAGAACTCGATATTAAGTGGAAAGATGCTAAAGCAAAAGAAATATCCAGCTACGTGAAAGAGCTAAACACAAGATTTCAAAAGGCAACCCAGGATGATCAAACAAAGTATCATAACAAAACACAAAAAGCTAGAGTTAGGAAAAAGATTAAAAAAGAGCAGAGTTGGCATGTATCATGCTGAAGTAACTGAAGAACAAATTCAATTATGAAGTGGTAATACTTATGGGTAGAATCCTGAATTATGCAGAAAGCATAAACAGACTATGGAAGGAATACACAGAAAAAATATTGGTTGACCCTGAACCATTTCAGGCAGTAGCATATAATCCAGAACTAATAGTAACTGAAGGAAAAAGTTCAAGCTGCACTGAAGGCACTGGCTGAAAAAAAAAAAGGCCCCAAGAATTGATGGGATGCCAACACACTCCTTAGAAGTAAGAATGGCAAACTTTTCTCTCACATCCTTTGGGCATGGTGTCAGGAGACACAAGTCATTGGAAAAAAATCATCATGCTAGAAAAAGTCAAGAGTGAGGGAATAGAAGAAGAGAAAGAAAGAACATAGATTGACATAGTGACTGCTTGAACATGGCAGGGATCATGAAGATGGCATATCATTTCATATCATATATATCATATCATATCATACCATAGGGGAATTATTTTTTATTAGTTGTTTGTAGGATTGGTATGAATTATGGCTGACCTGACACCTAACAACAATAAACTCCAATGAGTACATGTTGTTGTTGTTCTTGTTGATTGCCATTGGGTCAAGCACGACTCATAGCAACCCTATGAACAAAATACCCAAAGCGTTTCTATAGCTAATGTCGTTTTTCAAAGTTCGTAGTTTCCAGAGGCATGTTGTTTAGGAAGTGGGTGCCGCTCCTGCTTCCAAACTTGTCTTAATCGGGGAGCTCCACCAAACACTCTCCACAGTGGGTAGCCATTATGGCATTTGACAACCCAATGGCACAGGGTGCAGCATCACAACAACCCCAGGTTATTCCAGTACAGCAAATTGACAGAAGAGTGCTGTACAACTTAGAAGAATGTTCCTCCAAAGTATAACAACTGACTTTTAAATTCAAAGGGCCTTGTTGATGCTAAACAAGAGGGTTAAATAAAAACTACCAATATAATATTAATATGATGTTGTTGTTATGTGTCATCAAGTCACCTGTGACCCGTAGCAACTCGACGCACAGCAGCTCTGAAACCTGCCCTGTCCTGAACAAATCTCACTGATTCTGACACACTAACCCTCATTGTCCCAGTTATTGTATCAACCCATCTCATCCAGGGTCTTCCTCTTCTCCACCCTTACAAGCATGATGTTCATTTCCAAAGACCAGTCTCTCCTAGCCATGTGCCCAATGTATGTGAGACAAGAACTTCAAAATCCTAGCCTCCAAGTAGATACTTGGTTTCACCCTCTCCAAGACAGACACATTTGATTTCTTGGCAGTCCATGGTATGTTCAAGACTCTTCTCCAGCACCACAACTCAAAGGCATCAGTTCTTCCTCTGTCATCCTTAATCATTGTCCAGCTCTCTGAAGCATAAGAAATAATTGTGAAGACCATGGCCTAGATTAGATGCACTTTAGTCTCTAGAATTGACATCGTTGCTTTTCACTACTCTAGAGCAGTCCCTGACAGCAAATTTTCCCAGAGCAATTCAGCTTTTGATTTCCTGACTGCTGGTGTACGGCAATGGGCAATGGAACTAGGTGTGTCAGAGTCAATGAGATTGGCTCAGGAAAGGGCAGGTTTCATTTCAGAGCTATTGTACATAGAGTCACAATGAGTTGCAGATGACTCAAAGGCACATAACAACAACAACAACATTCTTTAGTTGATAATAGTCTTCACTTCATTTAATGTATCAGAAAACAGAAGTTTGTTTGTAGAGAGTGAGGAATTTTTCAGTCTTTTACCAAGAATTAGCTGGATTGGGATTCCAGGAAGATTCACTGACAACGTGTAGATAACACAGTCTTGTTTGCTCAAAGTAAAGATTTGAGCCTAATGATTTTTTTACCTAATGATAAAGGCCAAAGATTACAAAGGATAGATTCTAAATCAAGATTGTTATTGTTGTGTTCTGTAGAGTCAGAGCCTACTCGAATCTGATCCCCCAGAGGGTTTTCAGAGGCAGTTAATCCCAAGGGAGATTGACCATCCTTCTCCCGAGGACCAGCCGGTGGCCTCAAACTGTGTGCCTTTGGGATTACAATGCACCTTCTTGCCACTAGGCCTCTAGAGTTTCATGCAAATCAAGATAAAGAAAATAAACATTTTCACAACTGGACCAAAAGGTAACTTCATTATGGATGGGTAAAGACAGAACTTATCAAAGATTTAATTTTACTTAAATCCACAGTCAACATCCATGGGAACAGCAGTCAAGAAATGAAATGATGCATTGCCTTGAGCAAATTTGCTGTGAAAGACCTCTTCAAAATCCTAAAGAGTGAGGATGTCACTTTAAGGACCAAAGTACACCTGACTCAAGCCATACTACTTTCAATTGCATTATATGCAGGTGAAATCTAGGCAATGAGTAAGAAAGACCAAAGCAGAATGGATGCATTTGAATTATGGTGTTGACAAAGAATATTGTAGATAGCACACACCTGGAGAAGAATGAGTAAATCTGTCTTGTGGGAACTATAGCCAAGATACTTTAAGATCAATATTAAGATATTGAGGATGGCTAGACTCTCATGCACTTTGGACATGCAACTCTTGTGCACTTTGGACATGCTATCAGAAGGACTTTATAGTTGGTAAAGTAGTGCAAAAAAGAGACAGTTGCAAATAATGGACTCAGATACAGCAACAATGTGAGAATGGGTTCATGATCTGGTAGTGTTTTATTCTGGTATGAGTTGGAACTTTCTCAAGGATACTTAACAACAATATGAAGTTAAGTCAGCCTGTTTCTTTCTTTTAGTTTCTTGGTTCCCAACATCTGGACCCAGTGAAAGCAGGAAATTAAGAAGCTGAGTCTCAGAGACATCTAATAATTTTCCCAAAGTCACAGAAAAAGTTGGTGGTAAAACAATAGGTAGAACTGTCACGAGGTTCCGGACCCAGGCTTAGGATGACAGTCACTTCCCTGCATGCTTTTCTAAAGAAATTTGTGACTTCAGTGCTCGGCCTCCCATGTCGTGTTTCCATGACTTACCCAGGCTGATACCAACTTGTAAATTCCCAGACCCTCCACCCAGATCAGACCTAGATCAACAGGATGCAATCATATCACCACTGCACACCCTAATCCAACATTCCTGTCTTTCACCCAGTCCCCAGAACCTGCTCTGCAAATTCCTGAGACTCAGCATATATAGAAAGAAACAAATATTCCATTATTATTAAAATAACCAGACTTCTTGCTACACAGCAAAAAATTACCTCAGAAACCCTATATAACATATGTAACAATTATCTCTGGATCAGGAAGGAATGTGTCTTGGGACATCCAGGAACCAGGGATTTTAAGAATTTACTTAGATAATTTTAACAGAAACACGCAGTTGATCTCTATCTTCTTCAAATTCTCAAGGGCAATAACTTCTCATTAGTCTTTGTTTTCTACAAGCTCTCCCTTGAGAGACTTGAGTTTCTCATTAACAACACCTTCAAAGCTGCAATCTGGATCTTATGAGGTCTCATGGAAGCACCCTGATTTTCCTGGGACATGTCTGTGTGCTTGCCTAGTAAGCTGTTTTCAGCTAGCTTCTTGCTGAGTGTTTCCAGCCGTACTTCCAAACTCACATGCAGACAATCATCCAAAGTACAGTAACTCTTAGACACTCACAAACTTGAGTCCAAATTCTAATTCCATATTTTAGTGAAGTGACTTTAGATTAATTTTCTAGCCTTTCTTTACCCGTTTCCTGACGTGAAAAATGGAAATAGAAATAATCATTAATGCTCATATAACACTCAAATGTCCCAAGCCCTGTGACCTTCTACATGTTATATACTCGTTCAAGTCTTGCAGCCTAAAGACCTCTGCTGATGCAGAGTTGAGATGTTAACCACAAAGGTCTGTGGCTCAAATCCAGTAGGTCCTCCACAGGAGAAAATGGAAAAGCCTTCTTCCATAAAGATTTATAGCCTCAGAAACCCAATAGAGGGTCAGTACGGGTCAGAATGAATTCAATTGCAATGAGTTTGGATTTTGAAAATAAGGCTCCAGGCGTTGACGGCATAACAATTGACATATTTCAACAAATGGACACTGCCCGGAATGTGCTAAGTTGTACCAAAGAGTTGGAGGATAGCCAGCTGGCCGAGTGACTGGAAAAGATGGATATTTGTTTCCATTCCAAAGAAAGGTGACCCAACAGAGTGTGGAAATTATTGAACAATATCATTGATATCACATGCAAGCTAGATTCTGCTGAAAATTATCCAAAAATGTTTGGAAAAATATGTCAACAGAGAACTGCCAGATGTGCAGGCTGGATTTAGAAGAGGTCGTGGTACTAAGGATTTTATAGCTAATGTTAGACGGATCTTGGCAGAAAGCAAAGAATACCAGAAGAATGTCTATCTGTGCTTCATTGACTATGCAAAGGCTTTTGATTGTGTAGATCACAACAAACTGTGGCTGACTCTGAGAAGAATGGGAATCCTAGAACACTTGATTGTGCTAATGCGAAACCTATACTTGGACCAAGAGGCAGTTGTCAGAACAGAGCAAGGAGACACTACATAGTTCAAAATAAAGAAGAGGGTCCATCAGGGGTGTATTCCGTCTCCATACCTTTCAGTCTGTATTCAGAACAGATCATCCCAGGCACTGCGCTGTATGAGGAGGAATGTGGCATCAGAATGGGTGGAAGAGTCATCAACAACCTGCGTTATGCAGATGACACAACCCTGCTCTCTGAAACTGAGGAGGACGTGAAGCCCTTGCTGCAGAAGGTCAAGGACTACAGCCTCCTATGTGGATTGAAGCTCAACATCAACAAAACAAAGATTCTCACCACTGGGCCAATTGGCAGCATCAGGATGGATGGTGAAGAGATTGAAATAGTTAACAGTTTTAGTTTGCTTGGCCCCACAGTCAACGCTCTTGGTAACAGCAGCCAGAAAATCAAGAGACAAATTGCATTGGAAAAGTCAGCTGTGAGAGACCTCTCAAGAGTACTGAAGAACAACGATGTCAGGCTGGAGACTAAGGTGCGCCTGATCCGGGCTATAGTCTTCACAATTACATGCTATGCATCAGAGAGTTGGACAGTGAATAGGGCTGATAGAGAATTGATGCCTTTGAGCTGTGGTGCTGGAGAAGAGTGTTGAATATACCATGGACTGCTAGGAGAACAAACAGGTTTGTTCTGGAGAGGGTGAAGCCAGAGTGAACCTTGGAGTCAAGGATTCTGAAGCTTCGTCTGACATACTGTGGGCAGGTTGTAAAGAGGGACTGGTACTTGGAGAGGGACATCATGTTTGGGAGATTGGAGGGACGGCGCAGGAGAGGAAGACTTTCGATGAGATGGATCAATCCTGTGACTGCAGTGGTGGGAATGAGTGTGTTTGAGATGGCTAGGTTGGCACAGCATAGAACGCCATTTAGGGCTCTTGTAAATAGGGTCGCTATGAGTCGCAAGCAACTCGATGGCACATAACAACGACAGTGGTAAGGCGCTGTGCGGCAATCCCAAAGGCATGCAGTTTAAATCTACCATTTGCTCCACAGGAGAAGGATAGGCAATCTCTCCTGCAATTTACTGCCTCTAAAAACCCACAGGAGGGTCAGCTGCGGATCTGTTCTGACTTGACAGCGTACAACAACAACAAACACTAACAAATCCATGTTTCACACAATGTAGCTGAGACTCTGCACAGTGAGAATTTACACCACTTGTCCAAGTTCCCACAGCCGAGAGAGAGGCCTGGACTAAGGAGAATCCCTGCTCTACACTATCCTGTACCTACGCCGAGGGGTTGTCATTAAATCAATTCACAAAACACCAGAGCTGGCACCCAGTGGGGGCTCAGCAAATGCCAGCTCCTGCCATCACAGTGAGCAGGCACTTTCCATGCTTTTTAAGTTTCTCTGGGATGAGAGAAGAGCAAGGATCAGCAGGAAGAAAGTGGGATAGGAGAGAAAAATGAGAGTAAAAGTGTGATACGGACAGTACATCTCTCTTTCAGTGAAGTTGTCTGTAACCAAAGGATGCTAAGACCAACATGAGGCTGTGCTTCTGCCTGCCCAGAAGGAGACAAACTAAGAGGGACTGGGGAGGGGGTTACTGCTTGGTCCAGGGACTTCCAAAGCCTGGGTCTGCAGACAGGGCAGGTGGCCCAGCAGTGCAGATCCACAAGAGAAAGACTCTTCAGACGTGACTCAGTAGTAACAACTTCTGTGACATAGAGAGTGATTCCAGGTCTACCCCAGGAGTTTAAGGAAGAAGAGAGGCCTCAGAGGCTCTTAGGAGCATCCTTGCCTACCCATGCCATCCTCACGTCTGGTTAGCAGCCTTGTGCGCCAGCACAGCTCTCAGTTTCAAGGGTAAATAGTCAAGGCCAGCCAAGACTCCTCCTTAGCACTCTGACCTGGGGTTATGGATGGACTCTGGTTTGATGCAACCCTGTGTTTCTGGAGAAAAGGTTCCGGAGTTGTTGCCTGAGTCATTTGGCCAAAGAAGTGAGGAAGACCCCAGCCATCCTCCAGGGCCCCACCTTTGTGTCTGGAAGAGCTAAGAAAAAAAGAACCCAGAGAACAACCCCTTTTTTTATGTATTTTTATAGGTTTGCATATAAAATTTGCATACATTGTTACATTCATATGCGTTGTTTCACACATTCCTTCTCTCACATTGTATTTGCACAATCACCCATACATTGTGTCTTATAAAATTAATCACCATTGATCTATGCCCACTATTACCCTGTCTTTTCAAGTCCCCACTGGATCTTTCCTAATCCCTTCACCTCCTCCTTACATCCACCAAACTTCACAACCTCACAATTTCCCCCCCTCCACACCCTCACATTCCAACCCCAACCCCTTCCCTTTTTGGGTATTTATACACATCTTACTAGACATTCTTCTGTTTTTACAATACTGATCTTAGGTAGTTTTTGCCCTTATGGGACTGAATTAGTTCTCTCAGCATAGTGTTCTTTAGCCTCTCCCTTGTTATATAGTATTTGTCTAAATCATTGCTCCTGAGTGCTGCATAGTATTCCATTATGTAAATGTACTTCAATTTCTCAATACAGTCATTTTTGATAGGCATTTGGGCTGTTTCCTTTTTATTTTTCTGTTGTGAATATGCTGCTATGAACATCAGTGCACAAATCTCTATGTGTCTCAGTTCCGTTTTCCTTAAAGTATATTCCTAGAAGTGGAATAGCTGGGTCATATGAAATTTCTATGTTCAGCTTTTTAGGAAGTGCTAAACTGCCTTCCAAAATGGCTGTACCATTTTATAATCCCACCAGCAGTATATGAGAATTCCTATCTCTCCACATCCTCTCCAACATTTGCTTGCTGTCCTGTTAAACTTTGCCATTGCTACTGGGGTGAGATGATATTTCATCATGGTTTTTACTTGCATCTCTCTTATTGCCAGTGATTTTGAACATTTTTTCATGTGTCTTGCACTGTGAAACGTCTTCCCAAGTCTTTTGCCCATTTTTTAAATTGGGTTATCCAGTCTTTTCTTGTGGAGGCCATGTAGTATTCTTTAAACTTTCGTTAAGAGATCCTTGTCTGAGATGTTATTACCTAATTTTTTTTTCCAAACTGTAGATTGTCTTTTCACCCTATCGGGAAAAGATTCTTATGCTCGTAGGGAATTAATCTTTAGACGATCCCATCCATTGATCTTATCCTCTCCTGTTGTGCAATGCTGTCTGTATTTGCAAGCCTCATTATACCATAGGCTAGGCCTTCTAAGTTTGGCTGCATTTTGTCTCTTATGATCTTTATGGCTTCAGGTTTTACCCCTAGGTCTCTGATCCATCTTGAGTTGATTTTTATGTATGGTGTGAGATGTGGATCCTGCTTCCTGCAGCTAGTAGTCCAGTTTTGTCAGCACCATTTATTGAAGAGGTTGTCATTTCCCTATTTAGTTAGTGTTGTTTCTTTGTTGAATATCAGTTGACCATGGGTTGATGTTGTTGTTGTTGTTATGTGCCATAAGGTCATAGACAACTCATAAGAAAAGACCTGTAAAAATTATACACGTGTATAATTTTCATCATTTCTCCAAGTTTATAGAGTTTCCGGAGGCAAGCTATTTCAGAAGTGGCTGCCACTCCTGCTTCCAAGCTTGTTTTAATCGGGGAACTCCACCAAACACTGTCCACCATGGGTAACCATTATCACATGTGACACATCAGTGTCACCGTGTTCAGCATCCCAATTCTGTTCCATTGGTCTATGTGCCTGTCATTGTACTAGTACCATGCTGTTTTGATTCTTACAGTTGTGTAATAGATTTTGAGATCAGGCAGTACTATGTCTCACACTTCATATTTTTTTTTTCAGAAAAGCTTTGCATATTTGGGATCCAAATAAACTTGCCTATTGCCTTTCCTTTATCTTTAAGAAATAGATTTGAGAACCTCCTCTTAATGGATTATTTCAGATCAGGAAACGGTTGTTCTTGAAAGACTTCAGGAAGAAGCTCCTTTCAAGCTCTTGAGTGCTTGCAAGCAGTTCCTTCAAGGTGATTCCCAGAAGATCAGTAACCATTTCCAAATGAGACTCAACTATATCACTGACTGGCTTGAAACCAGGGAATGATACCTGAGTGGGTTCTTGCCTCAGAAAGAGAAGCTGGTGCCCCTGACTAGTAGAAAGAAGGTCCAGTCCCCTGAGAATGATGGAGCAATGCCTGGCTCTAGGTGGCTATGAAAAACACACTTTCAAAGACTTTGTTGCTGAGGGAAAAATTGTTCGTTTCTCCTACTATACTGGATGAATGGCTGCTGGTTTAAGAAAGAGCCTTGTGTCTGGCATTGTCCAGTTTATGGTCTGAGGGAGAGAGACTGAAGAGATGATAGAAATTTTAGCAATGGTCCACTTGACTGAGACCTTATGATGTGCCTGCCACTGCGCTGAGTGCATTCTCATCCAATCCCCATGGCAGCCCTGGGAGGTGGGACTGTCCAGAGTCCTACCAGAGATGACCGGTCACACCAAGGAAGGAAAATAACCAGGCCAAGAGTTTTGACTGGTGGAGCCAGGACCAGATCAAGGTTTGATTTTTGTTTTTTTTGTTTTGTTTTTTTTTTCCAGTTTGTTTTACTTTTCATTTGGAAAGACTTCCTAGCTTATAGAAAAGTTCCAAGAATAAAAATAGTGCAAAGAACAGTCATATTAGTTTACCTAGATTCACTTATTGTTAACATTTTCTCTTATTTGCTGTTTTACTTTTAGTTGGGTTTTTTCCCCTCTTGGAATCATTTGGGAGTGTTAGCGATATGCCTAAATACTACCTTGACATATATTTCCCAAGAATTGGAATATTAACTTTTAGTAAAGTATCAACTCTAGGAACTTTAACACTGCTAGAATACTTTTCTCTACCATAGTGTCCATATTCTACTTTTTTCAAGTGTCCTAAAAATATTCCTTTTTATTGCTAGTTACTGTGTGTTCATTTCCAACTCATGGTGAACCCATGTGTTGCAGAGGGCATAGACTCCAAGACTTGATGATTCTCTAGATTAAGTGGTCTTACAGAATCAGATGGTCAGAGAGTTTCTTCCATGGCATTGCTAGGTGAATGTAAAGTGACAACTTTTAAGTTGGTAGTTGAGGCGCACAAACTGTGCCATGTGTTGTTGTTGTTGATGATGATGATGATGATGTTAGGTGCCATCAAGTCAAGTACGACTCATAGCAACCTATGCACAACTGATATGAACCCTGTCCTAACCTGTACCAACCTCACAATCTCCAACACCCTCAAGCCCATTGCTGTAGTGACTGTCCATCCACATGGTTGAGGGTCTTCCTGCCCTTCACCATCTCTCCACCTTCTCAAGTATTATATCCCTCTGCAATCAATATCCTCCGTTAGCAACATGCCCAAAGTATGTGAAATGAAGCTTCAGCATCTTTGTATCATGTAGGGTCCTGTAATGGCTTTCATAACACTATTTTCCTATAATAAAGAATCCTAGCACTGTTTAATTATCATACCTCTTTAGTCTCCTTTAATAAGAAATATTTTGCTTTTAATGTGTTTTTTTTAAAAAATTATTGTTGTATTCTATCAAGTCATGACCAACTCATAGGTAACCCTCCAGTGAGTTTTCAGAGGTAGTAAATTGTATGGGAGGAAATTGGCCATCTGATGGATTCGAACTGCATGCTTTCAGGTTGGCATTGCACCTCCTTATCACTAGGCCACCAGGGTGGTATGCTTTAATGAATATAGTCCCTGTTTTCACAAAACAGTGTGTATGAAAAAATTAATTTGACTCCTACCTCACACCTTATACAAAACTCAAATTGAGCTTAATGGAGATATAAATGTGAAAAGTAAAACAATAATTCCTTTAAAAGACAATATACACTAATATGCTTCACAACACTGAGACAGGCAAAGAATTCTTCAAGTGCTTTCAGCAGCACTGTCAAGAAAATTGGAAGACAGCTACCTGGCCAATTAATGGCAAGAGATCCACATTTGTGCCCACTCCCAAGAAAAGTAATCCAACAGAATGTAGAAATTATAATCATATGCAAGGAAAATCTTGCTGAAGATCATTAAAAATAGTCAGCTGAAAACTACCAGAAATTCAAACCAGATTCAGAGAAAGATGTAGATAAGGAGTATCATTGTTGATATCAGATGGATGATGGTGGAAATCAAAGAATATCAGGAAAATATTTACCTATGTTTTATTGTCTATTAAAAGTATTCAATTCTGTGGTTAATAACAAACTATGGATAACATTGTGATAAGTAAAAATTCTAGAACATTGAATTGTGATCATGCAGAACCAGTGCAATGACAAAAAACGGTTGTTTAAATAGAATACGGGAGAAGATGTGGTTTAAAACAGGGAGAGCTGTATGTCAGGGTTGTATCCTTTCTCCATACTTATTCAATATGTATGCTGAACAAGTAAACTGGAATGTGGACTATATGAAGAAGAATATGGCATTGGGATTGGAGGAAAAATGAACAACAACTTGAAATATGCATATAACATAACTTTGCTTGCTGAAAAATGAAGAGGATTTGAAGCATTTACTGAAGAAAATAGAAAACTATAGCCTTCAGTATGGATTGTTGCTGTTGTTATGTGCTGTTGAGTCACTTGTGACTCATAACAACCCTGTGTACAAGAGCCGTAAACCCTGCTCTATCCTGTGCCAATCTCATTGTCTCCAACACACCTACTCCCAATACCCCAATCACTGAATCGATCCACTCATCAAGGGTCTTCCTCTCCTGTGCTGTGCCTCCACTCTCCCAAACATGATGTCCCTCTCCAAGGACAGGCCCCTCTTTGTAACATGCCCAATGTATGTCAGGTGAAGCTGTAGAACCCTTGAACAACCTGGCTTCACCCTCTACAGGATAAATGTGTTCTCCTAACAATCCATGTATATTCAACACTCTTCTCCAGCACCACAGATCAAAGGCATCAGTTCTCTTTCTATCATCCCTAGTCACTGTCCAGCTCTTCAAGGCACAGCATGCAATTGTGAAGACTATAGCCTGGATCAGGTGCACCTTAGTCTACAGCCTGCTATCACTGCTCTTCAGTACTCAGGAGAGGTCCCTGACAGCTGACTTTCCCAATACAGTTCATCTCTTGGTTTCCTGGTTGCTGATACCAAGAGTGTTGACTGTGGAGCTAAGCCAACTAAGACTGATAATCATCTCAATCTCTTCACCATCCATACTGATGCTGCCAATTGGCCCAGCTGTGAGAATCTTTGTTTTCTTCATGTTGAGCTTCAATCTGTATTAAAGGCTGAAGTCCTTGACCTTCTGCAGCAAGTTTCAGGTTCTCCTCAGTTTCAGTGAGCAGGGTTGTTATCATCTGCATAACATAGGTTGTTGATGAATCTTCCACCAATCCTGATGTCACATTCCTCCTCATTCAGCCCTGTGTCCTGGAAGATCTATTCTACATACAGATTGAAAAGGTATGGAGACAGAATACAACCCTGGTGGACCCCTTCCCAATTTTGAACCATGTAGTGTCTCCTTGCTCTGTTCTGATGACCCAAGTATAGGTTTCACTTTAGCACAATCAAATGTTCTGGGATTCCCATTCTTCTCAAAGTCAGCCACAGCTTGTTGTGATCCACACAGTCAAAAGCCTTTGCATAGTCAATGAAGCATCTCAATATAATTAAAACAAAAATTAGCACTTAATTTTATTTGCTCTCGTTTAGAAGGTACTTTTCGTTTTCCCTCACTGTTTTCAACATTCTCTCCTTAGCTTTCATTCTGGCAAATTTGACTATGATATGTCTTGGTGTTTTTCTTTTGGCATCTGTTTTATATGGTGTTCACTCAGCTTCTTGACATTCTTCACTATGCCTAGAAAGTTTTCTTCTAGTAATTCTTCCACAACTTTTTCAATGTCTTTACTTGCTTCTTCCTGTTCTGGGATTCTGATTATGCACATAGTATTTCTTTTGATAGTGTCCCACATTATTCTTCTGTTTTCTTCTTTTTCCTTCGTTTTTGATTCTGCTTTTTTGTTGTAGCAGGTCAGTGGTGACAATTCTGTCTTCTATTTCATTGGTTCTGTGTTCTATCTCTTCAACTCTGTTCGTGTGTCCTGCTATCATGTTGACAGGATCTGAAATATTGTACCTCATATATTGGATCGTGGTTTCTTGTTTTTGCAGAGCCTCTAATGCCTCATTTGTTTTATCTGCATTGTTTTGGGTTGTTTTTTTTATGTGTGTGGGTTTTTTGTTTTGTTTTATTTTTTAGTTTCTCCTGGTTTTTGCTTGCAGTGTTTTGTAATTATTCAAGTTTGCCTTTCACCCATTGAAAATATTCAATCATTGTTCTTTTAAATTCTGTGTCAGAAAGTTCCATCAGATTTTTTTTTGCTTCAGAAAATCCATTGACACTGTGTCACTTTTTTAGGGGTGACATCTTGCTTTGGGCTTGTGTAGGATGTGCGGTAGCCTGCTTCTTTCATGACACCTGAGGCGATAGCTGGTTCTTGATCTGAAATCACTGCTCCAGAAGAAAGTTGGGCAGGCACATTCACACAGAAACACATAGGCTGGACACATGCACAGATGCACAATGGGGTGGGGGGAAGCACACACAGAGATGCACAGGGGAGGGGGATGTGCGGGGGAGGGAGGCTGAATGGAAAACCAGAAAGCCTTGGTTTTTCCCCTTGAGAACTGGGTCTGCCACCCCAGTCAAGCTCCAGCTGTCCCACTCCTTCCTGCTTAAGGTGAAGGGTTCACAAGTGGTTCAGCAATCAGCAGCGATCCCAACCTAAGTACCCCACTCAAATTCCTGCTGTCCTGCTTATTACTGGTGGATGGGCTCTGCCATGGTTCACTTCTCCCCGCTGAGGCTCACTGCTCCCTGTGACTCCCAATCTAATTGTTTCAATAACAGTTCTCATTCAAATTCCAGCTTTCCTGTTCATGCTGTCTGCACACAGTGCTCAAGAAAACAAAAATCAGGAAAATGAAACCAATAAGTAATATCACAATAAATGGAGAAAACACTGAAGTCGTTAATCATTTCATAGTTCTTAGATCCATCCTTAGCATCCTTCTTAGCAGCAATCAAGGAACTAAAAGATGCATTGCTTTGGGCGAATCTGCTCTCCAGGACCTCTACAAAGTGCTAAAGGGCAAAAATGTTGGCTGATTCGAAATGAGAGGAAGACTAGGGACCTCTCAGGTTTATAGTTGACATCCTGAGAACACAGAGTAAAAACTCCAATTTTGTAGTCAACAGGTCGTAACTGTTGGGTAGGGACTCTCATTTGAGGTCTTTGGAAGACTTGAGTCTGAAGGACTTGGTCCTTTACCTTATGAGCTCTGATCCAGTTACATTAAAAGGAAGAGGATAGCATTTGTAGTAGATGTCAGAATATTCAGAGTTACAGTCAGATTTATTTGGTGTGTGTTGTAGAAGGCACAAACAGGCAGATACATCCACCACAATCCCCCAGAAAAGCTTTACCAACCCACCTTGATATTGTTTAAGAATATAATATCTGTTTTTACTAAAGAGTGTGTAAACAAGGGATGGGGGGGAAACTGACTCCTACATCATATATAAAAATATCCAAATTCAGATGAATGGAGATACAAATGTGGGAAATAAAGTAATACAACCTTTGAAAGAAAACATTATAAGGTAATAAATATGCCTCACAACACCAAGATAGGCAAAGGTTTATTGTTTGTTTGATTTGATTTTTAGAATCTTAGAAAGTCTTGGAAAGAAAAATCATACTTTTTTAAAACTCAGGAGATCCTGGCTTTTTTATGTCTACAAATTTTATTTCTTTTAGCTTATCTACCTTCTATCACATTTTATAACAACTAGAAAGATGTTGCCAGATATTATCTCCAACACTATTACTAAAAATTCTATCAGTTAGATCTCCAGTTAAATTGTTACATTTTCCATTTTCATGCTACTACAGGTGAGAGTGTTTGAGGAAAGTACTTAGGTTTCCACTCATAGCCTCTTCAAGACTTTTCCTAACCCCACCAAAACCACTACTACGATTATAAACTTCTGTAATGTGGCACCTTACTTCCTGGTACCAAAATACAGCCTAGTTTCGATATTGGTCTAATGAGTTATATTAAAATGTAACAACTTAAATCAATCTTCCTGGCACCAAAATACGCCTAGTTCCTATATTGGTCTAAGGAGTTATATTAAAATGTAACAACTTAAAGCAATCATTAATTATGCTACTGATTTAATGAAACAGGCATATTATAAAAGCACAGCAGCGTGGCCTTTCTCTATTTCAAGGTGTTCAGGACCTCAGCTGGAAGAAGCAGAGGCTAGGACCCTCAGGATTCGTTCACTCATACTACTGTCTACTCATGCTGTCATCAGCTAGGTTTCAGCTGTCTTCCTTGTAGACTTCTCCATGTGGGTCAGATTGGTTTTCCTTGTAAGATGTTGCTGGATTCTAAGAGTAAGTGTCCTGAGAGAAAAAAGAGAGAAAGTCAGATTCAATAGGAATTGAAAGAAACTCCACTCCATCATGAAGAGTGTTAAGTTTCTGGGAGAATAAGTGATATCAGGAAGAAAATGCTATGGCCATTTGGGGAAAATGTAGCCAACCAGGATATTATATTTTATAAAAAAAATCAACTCTAAAAGAACAATATAGACAAAAAATGTGCAGGAGTGCATCCTCATCTGATAAAGGCATTATATTTCTCAGAAAAAGAATTTTTCTTAAATTATTCAAATACCTGGCACAAATACACAAAAAGAAACAAAAATAACTCCTAGAAGATGGAAAATAGGAAATGAAATTATAGAAAGAAATAATATAACAATAATTGAAACAAATGTAAATTAACTCATTTATTTTGTTAAAATAAAAAGATCCTGTTGGAATAATATCAAATCTCCAACCATTATACATACACAACACACTTTTAAAAAGTAAAAGAACAGTCAAGTTCAAAATAAAATAATGCAATATATCAGACAAATGTAAACAAAAATAAAGTTGGTAAAGCAACTTTAATATCAGATAAAGTAAAATTTAAGACCAAAATACATCATATGGAATAGAGATACAAGAAAATTAACAACAGAACAAAACTATATACTTATAAAACTATTTCTGCTTTAATATAAAATCTCAAAGGATATCAAGCAACCATTGACAGAGTAAATATTCATTTTGGTTCGGGATTTTAACATAAGAAACTGAAAGCTCAAGTGCATAGAGAATCACCATAGAGGTTGGAGAATTTAATAAAATAATTAAGCCCAGACTATTGTATATGTAAGAGCCCTGGGGGTAGAGTACATGATGTATTAACCTGCTAATGAAAAGGTCCACAGTGAGAATCAGCCAATCACTCAGGGGGAGACAGACGGGCAGCCTCCTCCCTTATGGATTTACGCTCTTGGAAAGCCAATGAAGGGTCATCATGGGGCAAGATCAACTCAATGGCAATGAGTTTATTACATATTTGCACATATTTACAAAGGCATCAAGATGGAATTATATATTTTTAAAGAAAATATGGAACATAATAAATATGGCCATAATAGGCCATACATGGCATAAAGAAATTGTCAATATGTTCTAAATGATCAGTATAACATAAATTATATTATCAGGTCCACAGCATCAAGAAAACAAAGACTCTCACCACCGGGCCAATTGACAGCATCATGATAGATAATAAGAGTTTGAGACTGTTGACAGCTTCAGTTTGCTTGGCTCCACTATTGGTATCAGCAGCCAGGAAATGAAAAATGAATTGTGTTGGGAAAGTCTGCTGTCAGAAACCTCTCCAAAGTACTGAAGAGCAATGATGTCAGTCTGGAGACTAAGGTGCACCTGATTTGGGCCTTGGTCTTTGCAAGTAGTTGCTATGCATCAGTGAGCTAGACAATGACTAGGGATGATAGAAGGAGAATTGATGCCTTTAAGTTGTAGTACTGGAGAAGTGTATTGAATTTACCATGGACAGAGAACAAACAAGTTTGTCCTGGAGAGGGTGAGACCAGGCTGCTCCTTGGAGGCAAGTATTCTGAAGCTTTGCCTGACATACTTTGAATATGTTTCAAGGAAGGACCAGTCCTTGGAAAGGGACATTATACTTGGGAGGGTGGAGGGACAGCACAAGTTAGGAAGACCCTAGATGAGACAGATGGATACAGTGACTGGGGTAATGGGAGTAGGTGTGTCAGAGACAATAAGATTGGTTCAGGATAGAGCAAGGTATAGGGCTATTGTACATATTGTCACGATGAGTCACAAGCAACTCAACGGCATATAACAATAACAACAACAATAATGAACTAAAAAGTTAATAAAAATATAAATTGTTACATTTACTTGGGAACTGTAGTCAGGGACCTCTCCAAATTATTGAAGAAGACCCTGAATTCAGATGGATTGACACAGTGACTGCAGTAATTGACTCAAGTGTGGTAGAAACTGTGAGGACAGCACAGGAAGAGACAGGGTTCATTTAAATCTATTCTTTATAGGGTCACTGTGTATCACACCCAACAGCACTTAAAACCAACAACTTAGGAACTAAATGGCATTCAACTAAATTATCCTGGTTAAAAGAAGAGTCAGAGAGACTTAGAAAAATCACAACATAAATAGTAACTATAGAAATATTGTAGAACATAATGATATTTAGATGAAAAATTTCAACTTTGAATGCAAGTATATTGTAATTCTAGAACATTTACTTGTGTTTGTGTGAAATCTGTATATAGACAAAGAAGCAGTTCTTCAAAGAAAACAAGGAGACACTGCATGGTTTAAAATGTACATCTGGGCTGTAAATTTTCTCCATATGTTTACATATGCTGAGCAAGCAATTCAAGAAACAGGACTATATGAAGAAGAATATGGCACCATGATCATAAAAAGACACATCAGCAACTTACATCAAGCTGATGACATAACCATTCTTGCAGAAAGTGAAGAAGACTTGAAGCACTTATTGAAGAGAATTAAAAACTACAGCCTTCAGGACAAATTACATCTCAACATCAAGAAAACAAAAATCCTCACTGGACCAACAGACAGTGTCATGATAGACGGAGAAAAGATTGAAGTTGTCAGAGATTTCATTTTACTAGTATCATCAACATCATGCACTGGGAAAAATCTGCTGTCAAAGATCTCTTCAAAGTACTAGAGAGCAAGGATGTAAATTTAAAGATGTGTCTCTCTCAAGCCATGATATTTTCAATTGCTTTGTTTACATCTGAAAGTTGGACAATGAATAAAGAAGACCAAAGAAGAATTAGTATCTTTCAATTGTGGTATTGGTGGAGAGTGTTGGCTATCCCATGGATTGCCAAAAGAACAAATTTATTTTGGAAGAAGTACAACTTAGACACTCCTTAGAGGCAAAGATGGTCAGACTTCATCTTACCTATTTTGGGCATGTGTTGGGGAAACCAGTCCTTGGAAAAAGACGTCAAGCTGAGAAAAGTGAAGGTCAGCGAAAGAGAGGAAGAGCCTCAATGGAATGGATAGACATAGTGACTATGGCAATGAGCTTGAAC
The DNA here is from genome assembly GCF_000299155.1 of Elephantulus edwardii. Taxonomy (NCBI): domain Eukaryota; kingdom Metazoa; phylum Chordata; class Mammalia; order Macroscelidea; family Macroscelididae; genus Elephantulus; species Elephantulus edwardii. The sequence continues at coordinate 40,324,566 of NW_006399752.1, forward strand.
ATGAAGAGACCCCAAGCTTGGTGCAGGAGGGGGCAAGGTTTTTATTTGTTATTCACAGAGTCGTTATGAGTTATCATCAACTCAAAGGCCCCTAACAACAATAACAACATATGAAGACTCCCCTCAAAGGAGAGAGAAGTGAGACATTTGATGGTTTACAAAAATAGAAAAAACAGAAAAGAAAAAGGATAGTCAATAAAAACAAGGATATGTTGTTGTTGTTGTTGTTATGTGCCATTGAGACACCTGCAACTCTTAGCAACCCCGTGTACAACAGCCCTAAATTCTGCCCTATCCTGTGCCAATCTCACTATCTCCGACACACCTAGCCCCATTACCCCAGTCCCTGAATCAATCCATCTCAGAGAGGGTCTTCCTCTCCTGCACTGTTTCTCCACCATCCCAAGCATGACGTCCCTCTCCAAGCTCTGGTCCCTCCTTGCAACATGTCCAAAGTATGTCAGACAAAACTTCAGAATCCTTGCCTCCAAGGAGCCGCCTGGTCTCACCCTCTCCAGGACAAATCTGTTTGTTTTCTTACCAGTCCATGGTATATTCAATACTCTTCTCCAACACCACAGCTCAAAGGCATCAATTCTCCTTCTGTCATCTCTAGTCATTGTCCAGCTCTTTGATGCATAGCAAGTGATTGCAAAGACCATGGCATGTATCAGGTGCACCTTAGTCTCCAGACTGACGTTGTTGCACTTCAGTACTTTAGAGAGGTCTCTAACTGCAGACTTTCCCATTGCAATAAGTCTTTTTTTTTTATGCAATACGTCTTTTAATTTCCTGTTTGCTGGTGCCAAGAGTGTTGACTGTGGAGCCAAGCAAACCAAAACTGTGAACAATCTCAATCTCTTCACCATCCATTATGATACTGCCAATCAGCCCAGTGGTGAGACTCTTTTTCTTGATATTGAGCCTCAATCCATCCTGAAGACTGCAGTCCCTGCATCATCTGCATAACCCAGATTTTTTATGAGTCTTCTTCCAATCTTGATGCCACACTTCTCCTATGAGAGCCCAGCCTTCCAGATAATCTGTTTTGTGTAAAGATTGAAAAGGTATGGAGACAGAATATAGCCTTAGCACACACCCTTCCCAATTTTGAACCATGCAGTTGTTTCCCTGTTCTGTTCTGATGACTACTTCCTGGTCCAAGTATAGGTTTCACATTAGCACCATCAAGTATCCTGGGATTCCCATTCTTCTCAGAGTCAGCCACAGTTTGTTATGATCCATGCAGTCAAATGCCTTTGCGTAATCAAAGAAACAAAGATAGACATTCTTCTGGTATCCCCTCCTTTCAGCTAAGATTCCTCTAACGTCAGCGACAATATCCCTAGTACCACTATCCTGACTAAACCCAGCCTGCACTTCTGGTAGTTCTCTGTTGATGTGCTGTTTCAGTCATTTTTGGATAATCTTCAGCAGAATCTTGTTCACATGTTATATTAATGATATTGTTAGATAATTTCCACACTCTGTGTGTGGGATCACCTTTCTTTGGAATGGGAACAAATATAGATCTCATCCAGTCAGTTGACCCAGTGGCTGTTCCCCAGATTTCTTAGCACAACGTGGTGAGCACAACTAGAGCAGCATCCGTTAGTCAAAATATGTCAATTGGTATACTATCAATTCCTGGGGCCTTAGTCAATTCTTCCAAAGCAGTCTGAACTTCTTCCTTCATCACCATAGGGCCTTGCTCATATGCTGTTTCATTATATTCTTCTGTGTCTGCCAATTCCTTTTGGTATAATGACTCTGTATACTCTTTCTATCTTCTTTCAATACTTGCAGGATCACTCAATATTCTGCCCAAGGCATCCTTAAGTATTGCAACTCGAGGCTTGAATTTCCTCTTTAGTTCCTTAAGCTTAAGAAATGCTGAGTGAGCTTGGCCCCTTTGATTTTCTGACTCCAACTTTTTGCACATTTCATTATAATACTTTACTTTGTCTTGTCGCACAGCCTTTTAAAATCTCCTGTTCAGCTCTTTAATGTCTTGATTTCTTCCTTCTGCTTTGTCTTCTCGACGCTCCAGTGCAATATTCAGAGTCTCTTCTGACATCCGTTTTGGTCTTTTCTTCTCCCTCCGTCTTCGCAATTACCTTTTGCACTCTTCCTGGATGATATTCTTGATATCTTCCCATAACTCATTGGGTCTTTGCTCGTTAGAGGTCAAGGCCTCAAACTTGTTCCTGAGATGGTTCTGCAATTCAGATATAAATGAATACATTATAGATTAAAAAAATCAATAACACTTAAAACTAAAAGCTGGATCTTTGCAATATTAATTGGCTAGACAGATTTCTCTAGCAAGACTCTGGGGGCAAAAAAAAAATAAGAGAGAATAATGTGAATAAAATACAGAAACCATGTGATTGAAAAGTAGTGACTGATATAGCAGGCATGTTTAAATAATAATGAAGGGTAATTGTGAATAATTTGAAAACCTAGATGAAATTTAAAAGTACTTTAAGAAAATTCCAAAATGAAGATTTCTATTTTAATAAGGAATTTTTAAAATAATCTAATAGTAATTTACAAAACTAAAATGTCCCACAAACTCCAGTCCCAGCTGAGGGCAGGGCCTACATCAATTACTTATGGAAGCAGCGCCCCCTTCTTCAGCAAAAAAGAAATGGTACTGTCCATAGCAGAGGGCATGGGACCCCAGCCCGCCATTCCCAGTGCTCCATCCTTCAGGACACTGTGATCAGTCCAAGGGTGGACCGTCATACCAGAGTTCCTTGAGAGCCTTGATATAAACACTGAAGAAAAGGGAGTGTCTCTCCTTCTAATGACATAATACAATCATTGCTATTTATTATGTATTTCTAGAAGATTCTCTTGATAGTAGATCTAACCTTTGATCTTGTGGTTAGTAGACCTGCATGTCATGAACTATGTCCCTAGAGCTCCTCAGATGATGAGTTGTTGTTGTTGTTGTGTACTATAGAGTCAGAACTGACTCATAGCTGACCCTCCAGTGGGTGTTCCTAGGAAAATAATCTCACAGGAGGAAGACTGTCCATCTTTTCTCCGCAGAGTAGGTGGTGGATTTGAACAGCTTGCCTTTGAGTTGGCAGCGTAATTCCTTACCACTCGGCCACCAGAGGGCCCTCATATGATGTATAGTTAGGACCAAATAGCCTGGGACTTCGGGGACTACATTTGTCCCTGTTCCAGAGATCCTTTGGAGAACAAAGCAGGAAAGCAGAATTTAGAAAGAGAATGAGCAAAAGGGCTCTGATAATCACTGCTAGATACAGCCATGCCTGAAACTCAGCCTAGCGGAATACCCATTCTTCAGACCAAATAAAGGCTGTTACCATTCTTTTTAAGCTGGTTTGAGTCTGATCCCTGTCTGTTACATTCAAAAGAGAAAGAATGAAGAGAGGTCCCAGAGATTGGAGTCAGATGGTCTTGGGTTGGGTTGTCAAGGGAGTTCACCTAATCTGCCTGCTCTTCAGTGGCCTCATCTAAAGGTGTAGTGACACCACGACCCACCTCCCGAAGCCAGTGAGACTAAGGGAGGCAACCCACGGGGACACTTAACGGCTGTGATGATGCCATGTCTGTTTCTTCCTCTAAACAAAGGTCCCCTTGAAGCAGGGCCTTGTCTGCTTCTCCACTCCCGACCCAAGCACCTGGCTTCTCAAGGAGCCCTAATGGCACAGTAGTTAAAGTACACAGTTGCTAATCCAAGAAGTCTATGGTTCAAACCCAGCAGCCTCTCTGTCGGGGAAGGAAGTAGCGGTCTGCTTACGTAAATGTTGATGTTGTTGTTGTTGGGTGCCGTGAGTCGCCCCCACTCTGCACGCCCTTCTCTGTCCTGCAGGGCAGCTGTGAGTCAGGACTGAGGTGACAGCAACAGGCTTGGCTTGCCAGCATGTTTGCCAGCTGCCACAGGGCAACCACAAACATTGGCACAAAGCCACCCAGATTTGTATATTAAAGAAATAAAATTCCAGAGAAGTGGATGCCAGGGGAAGTGGATTCACAGGACGGCTGTGTTTGCTTAGCCAAGCCTCCCATTGGTTAACCGGGAGCTGGGGGAGGGGGCCACCAAATGGTGAAGACAGTTAACCCCCTCTAACCATTAACCAGTGGGGAAGCTGGGAAAAGACATTTATTGGCACCTGCACCTGCCGGCTTACTGTACACCAGAGAGGCTCCAGGACAGACGGGACCAGGACAGTGGGGCCCAGCCAGCAGCAGCAGCCACGGCCCACAGCCCATCGTGAGTAATGGCCATGAGAGGGTGCCCCTTTGCTCCTGGCGGGACTCCAGAGCAGAGCAGCCACTGCAGCTTGTTTCCTAGATCGATGACTAGCAGAGACGCAGATAAAATATGTGTGTGCATGTGTCTAAAATTGTCAGAAGTCTAAATGCAGAGGGCCTGGTCCCCTGTGGTTCAGGAGAATAAAGAGAGCAGAGGGGCTTTGGCTTCAGAAAGAAGGACCAAAAAAGACGTGCTTAAAACTGAGTTCATGAATAATGTTGCTTCTGTGCACTTGGGCATTGCTGGGTCATTTCCAAGGTGCTTCTTCATGCACCATCTCGCTCTCTGGAGAGAAAGGCAGCATGGGACAGGCTCTGAAGACAGACACCAGGGTCAGTCCCAGCTTTGTACAGGCCACTCTATCTCAGTTTCCTCCTCTGTAAAATGGGCCCCAAACTACCTATTAAGTGAGGTGACATGTGCATTTTTAATGGCTCTGACTGGCACTCACAGCAATCTGGTGACATGAGTAAACACTTTGATCCAAACATTAAAGTGATCCTGTAGGGCTGAGCAGAACTGTCCCATAATGTTTCCAATGCTGGATGAAATCTTTAAGGAAGTTTTCCCCCAAAGCATCTTTTTCCTCTCAGAGCAGCTGGTGGGTTTGAACTGTTGACCTTTTGGTTAGCAGCCGAGCTCTTCATCACTGTACCGTCAGGACTCCTGGGGGGATGAGCACAGTAAGGAGGTGGCTGAGAGAATCTCCCAGGAGACGTGAGATGGGAGCGGGGAAGGGAGGGCCAGCGAGGGGGGAGCCAGGGAGGAGCTGCACTGTGACAGGTCCATCTGGCCCCAGGCCCTGTGCTGCATGTGACCCACGCTCAGGTAGTGCAGCTGTGATGGCTGAGGTGCCACTGCAGATTGGCAAGGGCAGAGATGGGGAGAAACACTGGAGAAGGAGCTCCCCCACATGGCCAGGGGCCTGAGTCCCACAGGACAGGAGGGAGTGAGCCTGGCAAGGCAGAGGGGGTACCAGCTCCCTGGGAGGCACATGGGCTGTACTGAAGTCAGTCTTTGTCTCTAGATGCCTGGTCCAAAGCCAGCTCAGTAAAGTCTAAAGAAGCAACCTGTCTTGACCTTGGCAAAGAGATGAAAGCCTGGTGTGGGTGGGGCAGGCAGCCCAGCATGGCTGTGCTGAAGCTGGCATGGGCTGGAGTTGAGGCTGGGGTCAAAGCTGTGCCAGGGACCAGCTCAGGAGGACTCACTGGGCCATATCACACATGTAGACAGCAGAGATCACTCAAAGTTTCTCAGAAGAACAAAGGTCAGTCAATGAGACTGAAACTCCGAAGGATATTATAGAGTCTGGTCCCAAAGATGCCACTAGCTGCAGGAGGCAGAGGGACTGTCACTCCCGGCAACAACACCTAGCCCTTGAGCTGTGCATGGAAACGGGAGGAGAAGGGACAGACATAGGGAGAAAAAATTAGACCATGATTTTTTAATGGGTGTGCTGTATTTTCACACAAATAACAGCATGATAGTTCTCTCTCCTCCTGGGAGGTATTTCTGTGCTATGCTAATATTTTTTATAGCAACATGCTTCAAAATTGGCTTAGCAAGCACTTAAGAAAATACCTCTAGGGGAAGAGAACAGTTGGCAAACAAATAGCAAGCAGCTGCTCTGTGCATAAAAAGGCCATCATTTGCATAATAGGCAAGGTGGTGGTGTTGTTGCTATGTGCCATCCAGTCGACTCATAGAGACCCTATGAACAACAGCCCTAAACTCTGCTCTATCCTGTGCTAATCACACTGCCTCTGGCACACCAATCCCGATTACTGAATCAATTCACCTTATAGAGGGTCTTCCCCTCCTGCGCCATCCCTCCACCCTCCCAAGCATGATGTCCCCCTCCAAGGACCTGTCCCTCCTTACAACATGCCCAAAGTATGTCAGACAAAGCCCCAGAATCCTCCAAGGAGCAGCCTGGTTTAACCGTCTCCAGTATGAATCTGTTTGTTTTCTTGGTAGTCTATGGTACATTCAATACTCTTCTCTAGCACCACAGCTCAAAGGCATCAATTCTCCTTCTATCCTTCTTAGTCATTGTCCAACTCTCTGATGCATAACAGGTGATTGCGAAGAACATGGCCTGTATCAGACACACATTAGTCTCCAGAGTGACACCATTGCTCTTCAGTACTTTGGAGAGGTCCCTAACAGCAGACTTTCCCATCTCAATAAGTTTTTTGATTTCCTGGCTACTGGTGCCAAGAGTGTTGACCGTGGAGCCAAGCAAACTAAAGCTGTGAACAATCTCAATCTCTTCACCATCCATCCTGATGCTGCCTATTGGTCCAGTGGTGAGAATCTTTGTCTTCTTGACATTGAGCCTCAGTCCATACTGAAGGCTGCAGTCCTTGACCCTCTGCAGCAAGTGCTTCAGGTCCTACTCAGTTTCAGCAAGCAGCGTTGTGTCATCTGCATAACGCAGATTGTTGATAGATTTTCCACCAATCCTGATGCCAATTTCTCCTCATAGAGCCCAGCCTCCCTGATAATCTGTTCTGCGTACAGGTTGAAAAGATATGGAGACAGGACACATCCCTGGCATACACCCTTCCCAATTTTGAACCATGCAGTGTTTCCTTTGCTGCTCTGACGACTGCCTCCTGGTCCAAGTATAGGTTTCGCATTAGCACGATCAAGTGTTCTGGGATTCCCATTCTTCTCAGAGTCAGCCAAAGCTTGTTATGATCCACACAGTCAAACACCTTTGCATAATCAATGAAACACAGATAGACATTCTTCTGGTATTCTCTGCTTTCAGCTAAGATCCATCTAACATCAGCAACAATATCCCTAGTACCACGACCCCTTCTAAACCCAGCCTGGACTTCTGGTAGTTCTCTGCTGATGTGCTGTTCCAGTTGTTTTTGGATAATCTTCAGTAGAATCTTGCTTCCATATGAAAGCAATGATATTGTTCTATAGTTTCCATACTCTGTTGGGTCACCTTTCTTTGGAATGGGAACAAATGTAGATCTCTTCCAGTCAGTTGGCCACGTGGTTGTTCTCCAGATTTCTTGGCACAACTTGGTGAGTACATCCAGGTCAGCTTCTGTTAGCTGAAATGCGTCAGTTGGTGTACTATCTATTTCTGGGGCCTTAGTTTTTGCTATTTCCTTCAAAGCAGCCTGAACTTCTTCCTTCATTACCATAGGCTCTTGCTTATATGTTATTTCATTAAATTCTTCTGTGTCTGCCAATTGCTTTTGATACAGTGACTCAGTATTTTCTTTCCATCTTCTTTTAATACTTCCTGGATCATTTAATATTCTGCCTAAAGCATCGTTGATTATAGCAACTCGAGGTTTGAATTTGTTCTTCAGTTCCCTGAGCTTAAGAAATGCTGAGCAAGTTTGGCCCTTTTGATTTTCCAACTCTAGCTCCTTGCACTTTTCATTGTAATATTTTGCTTTGTCATCCCGTGCTGCCCTTTGGAATCTTCTATTCAGTTCTTTAGTATCTTGAATTCTTCCTTGGGCAAGGAGAGTATGATTATTGATTTTTCTATACAGAGAAAACTGAAGGAGGGAATGAATACTAAGCTATCGGCTGCTCCTTGGGAGAAAAATGGGTGATCTCCTGCCATGCACTTCACAATCTCTGAAAAGCCCCCTGGAGGAGTTCTGCCTCAGTGGCACCAGGCAACACAGCAGCATGTTGCTGGGAATCAAATCCCATTTAATCGCCATGAAACCCAGCAAAATGGAGATTTGCTCTGACAACCCAGAGACACAGCAACTGTGGTTAGAGCGCAGACCTGGCTTCCAGGTGATAGCGGATGTGCTGGTTGGGGGAAGCTGAGGGGAGCCAAGGGGTGCTTCTCTTGTCTTTATTGAGGGTTTTGTTTTGAAATATATCCGAGAAGGGACTTTGGGATGTTGTAGAGCAGAACAGAGCTTCCAAGACTTCAGGCTGCACTGCGGTCTTGTTGGTACCTGTCTAAAACATGCATTTCCAGGCCCTCCAGGGAGAGAGGGGGTCCCACAGATGGGAGGTTCCCGGACATCCCGGTTAAGGCTGCGTGGGTGATTCCCTGGCGCACCTTGTGGTCGGTAGTTAACTATCAGCTCCTTATTTGGACGGTGGGTGGGCATTTGCCCTAAGCGTCAGCTCCCACCTGCCTACGCTCAGGAAATAGCTGCTTTATGGGTAAGGCTATTTGCAAGGATGCAGCATTGCTCCTAGTTCAGTGCCGAGCCCCTGCACAAAATCAAGACCAAACTCATCGTTGTCAGGGTGATTCCCACTTGTGACAACCCGGTGTGGTACAGAGTGGAGCTGCCCCCGTGGGGTCTGCTCACGAAGCAGACCGCTTGCCGGGCCTCTCTTCTGCAGCACAGCTAGAGAGGGGGGTTTACATTCATAGTTAGGGAGCTCTGGTGGCTCAGTGATAAGGAACTGCTCTGCCAACCCAAAGGCAGGTAGTTCAAATCCACCAGCTTCTTTGCAGGAGAAAGGCAATCTCGTGTGATTTACTGCTTCTGAAAACTCACAAGAGGGTCAGCTGTGAGTCGGTTCTGACTGAACAGTACATAACAATAACAACAACAACAATAACAATAGCAATACAACATGTAGCAACATACTTATATCCAGGGACTTAGATGACTGGATGGACCTTGATAAACTGTACCCAGAGAGAACGCACATTTTTAGATGGAGAAACTGAGGCCCAGAGCACTGGCTGACTTGGCCCAGGCCACGCCCAGGCCCTCATGGCTGAAGGAGCGGGGTGTGTGTGTGTGTGTGTGTGTGTGGTGAGAAGGGAAGGGTCTGTCAGGGTCTCCTCCCCTCTGTCCCACTGGATGAGTGGCTGCACCCTCTAACCACCATTTCTGACTTGCAGGGTCTGGTTTTCTGGGGCAATGCTTCTCATTCCATACATCTGCCTCTTCTGGCTGTCCACCAGTGGCCTGTGGGCTGTCCAGGCTGAGGACCCCATCTCTGATAACGACCAGAGGACCCCTCACCGTGGCTTGGCCCCCGCCAATGTTGACTTTGCCTTCAGCTTGTGTAAGCAGCTGGTGGTCTTGGCTCCAGGCAGGAATATCTTCATCTCTCCTGTGAGCATCTCCATGGGTTTGGCCGTGCTGTCCCTGGGTGCCAGGGGGTCCACTAGGACCCAGCTCTTCCAGGGCCTGGGCTTCAACCTCACAGAGACGCCTGAGGTCGAGATCCACCAGGGCTTCCAGAACCTTCACCATCTCCTGGGTGAGTCGGACACCAGCTTTGAAATGACCATGGGCAATGCCTTGTTCCTTGGCCACCACCTGGAGCCGCTGGAGTCCTTCTCTGAAAACAGTAAACACTATTACCAGTCTGAGGCCGTGGCCATGGACTTCCAGGACTGGGTCAACGCCAGCAGACAGATCAACGAGTACATCAGGAATAAGACGCAGGGCAAGATTGAGGATTTGTTCCCAGAGCTGGAGAGCACAGCCAACCTTATTCTGGCCAACTACATCTTCTTGAAAGGTAATCCCTCATCACCCTGTTCATTTTGAAGAATAGTGACAGCAAGTTAATCACCATTCACTTTTAGTTGGAAAGCACCCCCTCCAGTTCTGTGGACACAGACATCCCGCTGTCCGAGTCGTTAAATAAGCTCACTTGTGAGACAGGCTGAGTTTGCGCTTAGTCAGTATCCTAGGGTCAAAGAGGTTGCAACGGAGAGCCAGGCATCAGTTCCCGAGTTCCCATCGCTCCCCCTGGCCTCTTCCTCCAGTCCTTCCCTTTGGTGCCCAACAGTAGCCACTACAAAGCCTGGCTGAACTGAGGGTTTAGGGCACACAGTGCACAGAGCCTGCGCCATGGGCAGAGGGACGAATGAGAACCAGCCCGGAGCTCACCAGGGCTCAGGACTAGAGGTCCACGGCAAGCAGGACACCTGAGACTCGATGTGCTCAGAGTTCTCAGTCACCTCCAGAACCAGGGAACACTTCACCCTCCACTGCAGAGCAGAGGCGACTCAAGCAGAACTCAACTCGTGTCTAAATTTGGGTGGTTGGGTGATGGTGTCTCAGTGGTTGAACCCTCCCTCCCACCCAGGAGTCCCAGCTTCCCAGACAACGCACCCACACAGCCACCAGCATCCCCTGGTGGAGCGGTGAGCATTGTGGTGACGATGGCTGGGTTCCAGCAGATCTTAGGCAGACTAGGAACTAGGGCTTGATGATCTGCTTCTGAAAAGCAGCCCCTGCAAGTTGGCACCAACTTGGAAGCAGTTGACACAGACCTCAAATGGGTTCAGAGGCTGCACAGTATTGCCAGGCAGGTTTGGCACCCCCTAAAGAACCATTTCCTCCACCAGAGCTGCATAGGAGTAACAGGGTGTCCCTTCTGGGAGCGTGGCGGGTTTCTCATCATATGACAACACCCTGGAAGAGGATCCAGCGGATCTGGGGCCGGTGGGCATGGGAGCAGGTGGCTTTGAGGGAGTATTCTTACCCAGCCCGGGCCACACAGGAGATGCCATTTGTACCCCTCCCGGTGCAAAGGCCCTACTCCACAAAGCGCTGGCTGGGTCCTCCTTCCAAGCCCCTCTCCCTTCCCTAGGCACCTGGGCGCACCCCTTCGACCCGGAGCGAACCTTGGAGGAGGACTTCCACGTGAACAGCACGAGCGCCGTGAAGGTGCCCTTCATGTCACAGCTGAACACCGTCAGGTACTTCAAGGACTCCGTGCTCCCCTGTGAGGTGATCCAGCTGGATTACACCGGCAACGAGACAGTCTTCTTCATCCTCCCCGAAGACGGTGAAATAGACACGGTCATCAACGCGCTGAGTAGGGACACGATCCAGCGGTGGTCCGACTCCCTGAGCCTGTGGTAAGTCCGTGCAATGTTCACAGCGAAGGCAGTTCCCAGAGAGAGCATGATGGGAACTGGGCCCCTGAGTGTCTCTTTGCTCGCAGATTCACCCTCCTGGTCCCCAAAGTCCCCAGTGTAGAGGCCATACTCACTGATCTGTCTTATTGGCCTACCTTGGGACTCCCACACAGTGTGGTCCATCTCCTTTCATCTGGGAGGTTAATGCAGGCATACCAAGCACACCAGCCAGCTCCTTCCCAGACCACAGCAATAAAGGGAACATTGCAATAAAGGGAGCACAGGAAAGTGTGGCTTCCTCATGCATGTATACAGGGAGCTCTGGTGGACTAGTGGTAAGGAGTTACACTGCCAACCCAAAAGTCTATGGTTCAAATCCACCAGCTAGGCAAAGAAGAGCAATCTCCTCTCGTGCAATTTATCACACCTGAAAATGTACTGGAGGCTCAGCAGTGAGTCAGTTCTGACTTAATGGTACAACAAGTGCATATAAACGTAGCTCTGGTGGCCTAGTGGTGGGGAGTTGCACTGCAAGCCCAAAGGCATGTGGTTCAAATCCACTAGCAGCTCCATGGGAGAAAGATGGGTGATTTCTCCCACACAATTTACAGCCTCTGCAAACCCACTGGAAAGTCAGCTGTGAGTTGGTTCTGACACAACCTCATGAGTTGAGTTGAATGTGTATAAAAATCATGTTGATGCTCCACTGTAATAGAAGAGGTTCTGACAGCTGAGAGTGTTCCATGCCGTGCTGCTGAACAAAAGGTCGGCGTGTGAACCCACCAGCTGCTCCGAGGGAGACCGTGAACGTTCTCGCTCCACGAAGATCAGGCCCCTGGGAATCAGAAGCACTGTTGCTACATCGGCTCAACAGCAATGGATGTGTACCCTGCAGCCTACAAAGTGTACAACATTAATGAAAAGTTTGAAATATTGGGAGGATTATTACCAAAATGTAAGTCCTAGGTATGCAAAGTGACCACGTGGTACTAGAAAAACTGTGGTCAGGAGATTCGCTGGATGCAGGGTTGCCACAAATCTTGAACTGCATGGAAGAGTGTAGTGTCTGCAGAGCACAGCAAAAGGAGGCATGCCTGTATCGCCCCTGGGCTGTCCCAGGTTCTCACCCCTGTGCTGCGGCATCCTTTAACCCAGCATGTGCAGACCCCTCCTCACCCGTTTCATTACCTGCTTACTTGAAAACAAGCACTGTTAAAAGAGTCAGGGATCTTCCATAAGAACACTATGAAAATGTCCTGCACACCCAGCACAGAACCAATGCAAAGTCTCTGAATGGATCTCCATACAGTCAGGGTCTACTTCTCCTTCCATCAGTCAGTAAACCTGAAAGCTGGGCACATGCAGGTAACAGGTGAGTGAGTAAAACCACAGCAAAGAGTGAATGCTGGTGCTCGTACCTGAAGGTACTCCTGGACCAACCACAGACCCTTCTCTTTAGCAAAGACTCAGTACAGGGGCCACGAAACCAGGGGCAGTCAGAGAGGTCAGGCTGAGTGACAGTGGGCGATGGATGGATGGATGGATGGATGGATGGATGGATGGATGGATGGATGATGAGTGGAAGGATGGAAGGAAGGACGGAAGGACGGAAGGACGGGAGGAGGGATGGATGGATGGATGGATGGATGGATGGATGGATGGATGATGGAAGGAAGGAAGGATCGATGGAAGGAAGGATGGATGGATGGATGGATGATGGATGGAAGGATGGATGATAGATGGAAGGAAGGGTGGATGGATGGTTGGACGGGTGGATGGATGGATGAATGGACTAATGGACACAGATAGACGGACGGATGGATGGATGGACGGACTAATGGATGGATGGATGGATGGATGGATGGATGAACTGCCCATTCCTCACCCTCAGGCACTTCTGAGCTAGAGGTTGGTCAAGGTTATGCACCAGTGAGGTTCAGCTCCACTCTGTACCTCAGAGGAGGAGGCAGTGTTTTTGAGAACAAGTTCTCTTTCCTCTGTAAGTTCAAATTCTGCTTGTGCCAGGGGAATCAGGGTAAAGCCAGTCAGCATGGTACCTGATGGTAGATGAGAGGACATGTGGGTTCCAATGGCAGAGGGGACCCAGAGGACGGAGCCATTCCTTGGATTCAGAGAAGCCCAGAAAGACCCCTGAAGTGGGCAATTGCACTCAATAAGCATAAACAGAAGCGCCTGCTATATCCAACGAGGCTGAGCCCTGCAGGTGTTGTGCGTAGTGGACTGCCCACCAAAAGGTTGTTGGTTTAAAACCAGAAACATCCTCCTGTGAAGTAGTCTTAGCAACCCGACCGAGGTCATCATGGGTCGGAATCGCTTGGGTGTGGGGCACTGTGCCACGAGCTACTCACTCTAACAATGACCGAGATGATTGACAGTGACCTCAAAGCCTGGCTGAGCTTGGTGGAGATGGTGAGGGTGCGCAGCATAGGGCCGCGTTCTGATCTGCAGTTCATACAGTCACTACAAGTCGTAGTCAACTCGACAGGACCTAACAAGAAACCTGAAGGTAAAGGGGCTTGGGTTGGGCAGTTTCCTCTAGCCTTCGAAACCCAGGGGAGGACCACCATGTGTTGGAAAGGACACCACAGACCATGTGGTCCCAAGAGGGGCAAGGGATAAAAATGGTGACAAATTACATATTTGGGCTCCACAGACATGTGCTCTCGAACAGAACACAGGGCTAGTGTGACTCATATAATGACGTACGTTACCTCAAAGCGGGCAGTGGTGTGGGAGGGGCTGCAGGAAGACAGGCGATGTGGGAGGGGCAACAGAGTTTGTGGCTTATCCTTTGCACTGTGCCCCCATGAGAGCTAAGAGCTCAGTTAGTGGGAAGCAGCCTCAGAAAGAGGCAAGGTCATCCCCAAGCCGGGGTGGGGGGGGGCATGCTGCATCAACAGAGGACAATCGAGCGCGTGTTCTCTGAGGTCACTGGCAACGCTGGCAGCAGCAACAAATGAGACACAAGCTGCTTGGATGCTCTTGGAAGCAGAGAGTAGCTCGCAGAATCTAGAAACTCTTCTACTGTATTACAAAGGGAAGTTTCATGCATTTCTCGAAAGTCAGCCATTGAAACCCCTGGTGTGCTGTTCTACTGTGACACACATGGGGTGTCATGGCTCAGAATTGAGGGCGACTGGTTGCAGGCCACTTGGCACCCAGGGTTCAGAAGTGGATAATTCCACCCGGTTTGCTGAATTGACAAGTGCCTAAGAGTTTGACCGTGCTCTTTTGGAAAGAGGGGTGTGGTCCATTTCAGAAAAATTCCTATAGCTGTTTTGGGGGCACGCAAGCCATCTTTCTGTTGTTAGACACCATGGGGTTTGTTCTAACTCTCAGCAACCCCATTATGATAGAATGGCATCCTGCCCAACCCTGTGCCGGCCCCATAATCTCTACTGTGTTGAAGCACATTGTTACAGCCATTGTTAGCCTGTGGAGTTGAGGGTCTTCCTCTCTTTTGCTGACCTACTTTTTCAAGCATTACGAATAGCAGTGGAACATTGTCTGATACAGAGGAAGCAAGTTGAGTGTCTGCAAAGCCTTTAACTCTGCCTTTAAGATTGTGTGTGCTCTTGTGTTTAGATTAGAGTTGAGCCACGTAAGGGGTCCATTTGCCTGCTCCATCATTTTAACACTTCACCACCTGCCCAGGGCCCCAAACGGGCCTTTTACCACCAGTTAGCAATCAGGTGCCACTGTTAAAAAATTCATGATAGGGAGGAATTGTGTAACAAGGAACTTTTCTTTTACTTCTCAAAGAGAAGAGCGAAATGGGGTAGAGGAGTGGACAGGGAGAAAAGTGCAACAGTGAATGAATGGAAATCCAAAGTCTGAAAACGTTCATAAAAATTAATTTTAAAAAAATCTATACAAGAAAAAAAAACACTTGATTAAAAAAATCTATGATGCCCTTAGTTTATGACCATGAAGTGAAGGATGATTTTGTTTATACATAAAGCATTTCTTCAAGAAAATAACGTCATTTGGACAACATTAATCAACAGTACGTGCCATTTATTCAAAAATTTCACAGGGCAAAACTACTCAAGATAAAATACACCTTTAAGAATCACGCCCATTGCCATCAGCTGTTTCTGAGGCAGCGACTCTATGATAACAGAGCTGCCCCACGGGTCCCCAAGGCTGTAGCGTTATCAAGGTTGACAGACACGTTTCTCCCAAGAAGAGAATAAAGGGTTGTACGTTCAGCTCTATTACTGACTAGACATGAGTACTCACGTTTCTAGTCAATAAAAATGATTATGCCCACCTTTGTCCAAGAAATAGGCCCTGTGATTCCTCACCTCCCCCTGTAGCCAGGCCCTTTGGCCATCCTCACCCTCCCTCCTCACCCCACATGGTGCCCATCAGTGTGGGGAGCTTTGTCAGTCACCGGGTGCAAGGAAGCCTTCTGGACTCGTCCTCTCTGGAGTCTTCCTCTTCGTCCCCCCTATTCCCTCCCTCCCCCCATCTGTGTGTTGGCAGCAGCTCTCTATCTCCATGCCAAGGTGACCAGCTCAGTTCAGAGCTGTGACCTGGTGTCAGCTTGGGGACAAGGTGACCGGCTCGGTGCAGAGCTGTGACTTGGTGTCAGCTTGGGGACAAGGTGACCAGTTCGGTTCAGCTCCGTTACCTGGTGTCAGCCTGGGGACAAGGTGACTGGCTCAGTGCAGAGCTGTGACTTGGTGTCAGCTTGGTGCCACCGCATTCTTCCACTGTCAGCCCCGTGCTCCCTCCACCCTCTGCTGTGACCCACATTCATATTGGGGGTGATCGAGTGCCTGAGAGGCCAAGGGACGTCTCATGGTCCTCACTCACCTAGAAGCTCTGAGCAGCGATTTGACCTGAATGTGTAGGTGAAATAGGCTCGAAAAAAAAGCCAAGAAGAAATGAGTGTATAGCTGACCGGCCCTGTCACCCGACCTCTTCCCTGTCAGACTGGGCAGAGGACTGTAGGGGCCATCCGGGAGATGGGGCAGGGAGCCAAAGGCTGGAGGGACGGGACGACTGCCCGTGTGTGGCCCCGGGGGAGGACCATCTGACGCCCTGCTTGCTCTCGGGCAGGCATATGTATCTGTCCATCCCGAAGTTCTCTTTCTCCGGAGTGTATGACCTCAGCGGCGTACTGGCGGACATGGGCCTGGCAGACCTGTTCACCGACCGGGCAAACTTCTCAGGGATCACCCCAGAGGCCCCGCTGAAGGTATCCAAGGTAAGTGTCTTAGGATCCCTTCTCTTTCATTTTCCAAAAATTCACAGGGAAAATAACAACAATAAGCAACAGTAAGCTCAGCCCTAAAAGCTAAGCAGTGAAGAAGGATGACAGAAGAAGAATTGAGCCTTTGAGCTGTGGTGTTGGAGAAGAGCGCTGAACATCCCATGGACGGCCAAGAGAACAAACAGGGCTTGGAGCGGGTGCAGCCCAAGTGCTTTTTGGAGGCAAGAATGATGAGGCTTCACCTCACATACTCTGGGCATGTTGCGAGGAGGGGCTATTCCTTGGAGAAGGACGTGATGCTGGGAAGGCTGGAGGGTTCGTGAAGGAGAGAAATTGACAGGGTGGATTGACACAGTAACTGCCACAATGGGCTCTGTGTGTCAGGAAGTGTGAGGACAGTACACAATAGAACCGGGGGCAGACCTTTTGTTCATAGGGTCGCTATGAGTCATACTCTACTTGACGGCACCTAACAACAACAACAACAAGCTCAGCCCAGTGTTCAAGAGACCCAGATGGTGGCCGGGAGGTTCAGCAAGGAAATGTGACCTCTTCGAGATCACACAGAAAGCTAGTGACAGGGAAGGGTGATGGCTCAGGTCACTCATCCCAGCCTGACCACCAGAGGGGGTTCTTCGAAGAATAAAGTTACCATGGCAACATTGTGAGCAGCCCCACAGGAAGAGCAGGGGGACCCCGAGCTGTCCACAGACGCCCATCGTCTTTACTCTTCACTTTGATGCTCTGTAAGTCATTCATTCATTCATTCATTCAGAAAATGAGTGACCAGCCACTGTGTGTCCCCAGCTGTGCTGGGTACTTGTAATGCCTGAACCACCCAAGACACAGCCCCTATAGTCCTGGGGGGGGGGGCTGATGGAGAAGGAAAAGGAGG
The DNA here is from genome assembly GCF_000299155.1 of Elephantulus edwardii. Classification (NCBI taxonomy): domain Eukaryota; kingdom Metazoa; phylum Chordata; class Mammalia; order Macroscelidea; family Macroscelididae; genus Elephantulus; species Elephantulus edwardii. The sequence goes on from NW_006399752.1 coordinate 40,341,838, forward strand.
CATGAGGTAGTGGCAGCAACCCCTTCCCCAGTGCAAGAATCTGGGGACCACTGGTGAGCCCAACATGGAGTATGTGCCCAGTAAATCACATCTCATGGGGGTGACCTGCATCAGTACAGCTACCACCTTATAATGCTGTGTGTCAGGGGTCCCTACCAGGGCTCATGCATAGAGATTCTAGTGACAGAATAAAGTCTCCCCCTCGCCTTCCCTAGACTGTGGACTTGAGGGAAGCAGATGGCCAGGTCTTTTTCCCACAGCGCCTATTCTGTTACCTGGAGCACTTACACATGGTGCCACCAGGGCTCCTTACATTTCCATAAGGTGGCATCATGCCAATTTCGCAGAGGAGAAATCTGCTTGGAGGTGGTAGTGTTGCTGAGTGCCATTGAGTTGGAAGCGACTCTTAGTTGATCCTCCTGCAGATTTTTCAGAGACAGTAAATCTCACAGGAGTGGATTGCCCAGCTTTCTCCCACAGAGCAGCTGGTGGATTTGAACCGTGTTGGGCCAATTGGCAGCATCATTATGGATGGTGAAGAGATTGAGATAGTTAACAGTTTTAGTTTACTTGGCTCCACAGTCAACAGTCTTGGTACCAGCAGCCAGGAACTAAAAAGACGAATTCCATTGGGAAAGTCAGCTGTGAGGGACCTTTTAAGAGTACTGAAGAGCAACAACATCAGGCTGGAGACTAAGGTGCACCTGATCCAGACTATAGTCTTCGCAATTACGTGGTATGCATTGGAGAGTTGGACAGTGAATAGGGATGATAGAAAGAGAATTGATGCCTTTGAGCTGTGGTGCTGGAGAAGAGTGTTGAATATACCATGGACTGCTAGGAGAACAAACAAGTTTGTCCTGGAGAGGGTGAAACCAGAGTGCTCTTTGGAGTCAAGGATTCTGAAGCTTCGTCTGACATACTTTGGGCATGTTGCAAGGAGGGACTGTTCCTTGGAGAGGGACATCATGTTTGGGAGAGTGGAGGGACAGCACAGAAGAGGAAGACCCTCAATGAGATGGATCGATTCTGTGAGTGGAGTGGTGGGAATGAGTGTGTTTGAGACGGCAAGGTTGGCACAGGATAGAACGGCGTTTAGGGCTCTTGTACGCAGGGTCGCTATGAGTTGCAAGCAATTCAATGGCACAAAACAACAACCACCTTTGTGTTGGCAGCGTGATTCCTCACCACCAATCAACCAGTGCTCCCCCTCAGCTTGGTGCAGGGATGAGCCATCTAAGGGTTTATAGGCCCAGGAAAGGTGAAGTTAATAAGTGACACACAGTTAATAAGTGACAGCTTCAGTTGACAACACATATCTAGTTGACTCAAAGCCTCCTCTTTTTAAGATGTAAGTCGGGGATTGAACCCTTGACAGCTTCGTTCCGGCCACTCGTGTCCATGCACACAGCTCCAGAGCCTCTGAGTCCTTGATGAAGCCCCAGTGAGAGTTCACTCAAAGGCGGCTGTTGGTGCGAGCCGGGTAATGAACGTGCTGTCGAAGGCAATGATGGACAGAACTCGCCAAGCGTTTACCTGGTCTCAGAATGCCTATGAATTCTGATCACAAAAGGGTCTTTTCAACAGGCAGGTGGCACCATGAATTCTGTCTGGGCTTTTGCACATAGAATGGGCACAGCATTCTACATCAGTTGAACTCCAGAATTTATTTAACAGAATGGAAAGGGCGCAGAGGGCTTGAGAAAGTCAGATGCCTATTTCTCTAGCAGTCTAAGATCTGGAAAGAAGTACCAATGTCGACTTGGAAGCCCAGGTGTCCCAACCAAACCTTCCATCCACTAGTAGCTGACCTGATCATTGTGTAGGTGGTGGTTGTTACGTGCCACCGAGTCCCCTGTGACTCCTAGTGACGCTGTGTACAATAGCTCTGAAGAATGCCCTTTCCTAAGCCTGTCTCACTGACTCCAACACACCCAGTGCCCTAATCACTGTGTCAATCCATCTCATACGGGGTCCTCCTCTCCTGTGTGGTCCCTCCACTCTTTGGAGTGAGCATCATGTCCTTCTCCAAGGACTGGTCCCTGCTGACAACATGCCCGAAGTCTGTGAGATGCAGCTTCATAATCCTAGCCTCCAAAGAGTAACTTGGTTTCACCTTCTCCAGGAGAGACTGATTTGTTCTCTTGGTGGCCCATGGTATGTTCAATGCTCTTCTCTAGCACCACAACTCAAAGGCACCAATTCTTCTTCTGCCCTCCTTGGTCACTGGCAGCTCTCTGATGCAGGACTTTTCTCCTGTCTAGAAGGGAAAGGAGCGCTAGGGGGATGCAGTCCACACGGAGGTGCACTAGCCCAAAGGCAGCATCTCTCTGACTCTTCTAACGCACCAGTGACTCTGAGGGAGAAAGACGGACAGTCTCTTCCCATGCACTTGACAGACTCAGAAACCCAGTGGAGGGTCAGCTATCAGTTGGTTCCGACTGGACCAGCAATGAGTTTCTTGAGTTGAGCAGATGTTGGGTGCAGCTTCTCCAGCTATACAAAGCAGAGGGGCTCTAGGCAGCTTAAACTCTGCTTCTTTGGGCTATTTGTGAAACAACAAGCTATGCATATATTTTTATGTTGGTTATATATTTATATGTTAGTTATTTATATATTAGTATCTCGGGCTCTTTTTAAGCTAAAAAGCCCCAGCTTGCTATGAGAAAGTAAACCACATGAAACCCACACAGAGAAGCCACCAGGGAGTTATTTCTAGAGACTATGGCTGAGTGCTGGGCCCACAGCAGCTGCTAAGGTGAGAATCCAGCCAGCAACCTGCCCTTGAGGCCAGTTCTACCGTCCACAGAACCGAGTGTGTGAGGCAGGCCAGGCGCACTCTTGCCGCCATGCTGGGGCCACCCTCTTGTCTCTGTCCACATCCAACAGGTGGTCCACAAGGCTGTGCTGTACCTGGATGAGACCGGGATAAAGGGAAGTGCTGTCGCCTCTGAGGGAGGCCAGAAGTTGACGGTGAATTCAACGGACACGCCTTACTATTTTAAACTGAACCGGCCCTTCATCATCGCCATGTTCGACAACTTCACGTGGAGCAGCCTTTTCCTGGGCAAAGTTCTGAGGCTGACTTGAGGACAGGAGCACCTGGGCCACTGACACCACCCAACTTGGGGCACCTGGGGCCCCACAGAAATGTTCTGGGGAGAGGAGCCGTCCCCCATCTTCTCCGGGTCTTCTCCATCTAACGCTCATTTCTACCTGTTAAATACCTTGTAATAAACAACTGTTCCTGGCAGCTCTGATGGTGTGTGGGGGCCGGGAGGAGGAGGAGTGAATATTCTTGGGAGACTGATCTGTAGGAAGAAGTGTGTGGGAAGCGGAGCGCTGGTGGTGCAGCGGTTATGTGTTCGGTTACAGCTGAAAGGAGGGTGATTGGAACCCTCCACCCACTCCCCGGGAGGAAGACGAGGCATTCCGCTTCCATAAACATGGACAGTCTTGGAAAACCCTCAGGGGCAATTCTACTCTGTGCAAAAGGTCACCATGAGTCACAACCAACATGAGGGAAAGGGGCTGTTATCTTAGTTCTCGAGTGCTGCTAAATCAGAAATAGCACAAGTGGGTGACTAAAACGAACAGATAAATTCTCTTACGGTTTAGGTGGCTAGAACTCAGAATTCTGAGAAAGCCAGGAGCAAGCTTTGGTCATCAGTCTGCCCCTGACACTAGTTGGGTTACAGGGCAGAGCCCACAGCTTCAAGGGATACACCCCTAGCTCTTCTTTCTTTGTTATATAGTTAGTGTGTTTTCTCCCTCTCCTCCTTCCTTTCCCTCTCCTTCTCCCTCTCCCTCTCCCTCTCCCGCTCCCTCTCCTCCTTACTTTCCCTCTCCTTCTCCCTCTCCCTCTCTCTCTCAAGGATAGACCACACTCCCCAGGGAAACTCCTCTTACATCATGGTTATGACCTGTGAAAAACTTGCACTTAATTCCCTCACATCAGATTAAAGCTGGTCATATCAGAACACGCAGTGAGGGATGACCCGGCATGTTGTCGGGACTCACCTTGGGAAAAGCCATCATGCTGGAAAAAGCAGAGAGTCAGTGAGAGAGAGAAAGACCTTCAACCAGATGGACTGACAGAGACTGCAACAATGAACTTGAGCATGGCAGAGAGCTAGGGCAAGACCTCACTGTGTTGTTTATAGGGTTGCTGAGTTATGTCATTGTTCAGTGCCGTCAAGTTGTAGACAACCTGGAGAGTGACCCTATGAATCAAAGATCTGAACACTTGTATGACTTTCATCGTTTGTCTAAGTTCATAGAGTTTCCGGAGGCAAGCTATTTCGGGAGTGGATGCCGCTCCTGCTTCCCAGCCTGTTTTAATCAGAGACCTCTGTAGTTGACTTGTTAGCATGTCACTGGGTAACTGCCAAGCCACTGAGAATCCTGGCCTAGCCAAGCCCACACACGTTTGGAAGGACACACCCCTATCTATGACAGCAGTGACTTGGCAAGTACCAGACTTGGAAGCCTGGGAGTAGCTTCTGCTGCTGACAATCCTGCCCCTCGTCCCTGGCCGTGCAGGTGGGGGCCTAGACCTGACACAATCCAGTGCAGGGAGAGAGGTGTGGGTGAGTCAGGCTGGAGTATGAGAGACGGGCCCTGAAATCCAGCCAAGTCGCTGAGACCTGAGATACCACAGTTCTGCACTTTTCCTTGCAAGGTTTCCTGGAGTCCCTAAGTGGTGCAAACAGTTGGGCGCTCGCCTGCTAGCTAAAATGTTGAGGGTTTGAATCCACCCAGAGGTGCTTCTGAAGAAAGGCTCGGTGAGCTACCTAAATGAAACCCAATCAAAGTGCCACTGAGTCCTCTGGAACTCATCACAACCCTGTGTTATGCTTCCAAGGCGGTAAAATCTGAAGAGGCTGAGTGTCTTTCTCCCTCTGAGTAACTGGTGGATCCAAACAGCCGACCTTCAGTTAGCAGTCGGCCACACCACACACTCCTCAGCCAGGGCTCTGATCCACCTGCTGACTGATCACCGGCTCAGCCTGCAAACCTTGCGAGCACAATTCCGCTCTGAGACGTGCGGGGTTTCAGGGAGTGGGAATCAACTCTAAAGCAGATGGTCTGGTATTTTTCAGAGGAGAGGAGGCTGGAGGGGACAGAGATTGGAATACTGAGGGGTTGATTTAAAAGCCCTGCTGCAGCCCAGAGGGATGGGGAGGACACACAGGATGTCAGGGATGGAGGCTAACAATCACTGGTTTTCTTACTACACAAGCCACGCTGAGGACTTACCAGCGGAGAGGAGAGACCCAGATGGGGCATCGTGAGGTGGTATCTGTCCCTAAACCGGTCAGCCACAGCCTGAGAGGCTACCCACAAGGCAGCAGTGTGCCCACTTCTCCCAATACAAGGAACACTTTTCTGTTTGCTGCCTGACATGCAGTTGCCTTGTTTTGGTATGGTCCAGTTTTCACATTGTTCCTTTCAGAAGACAAGTGCAGAAAGTTTGTCATTTCTGCCTCCTTGAATTCCACCCATGAAATATTTTCTCTCTCTCTCTCTCTCGGTGTGTGTGTGTGTGTGTGTGTGTGTGTGTGTGTGTGTGTGTGTGTTCCAGAGCCTTCCTCTTATTCATGAGTGAGAATTTAGAATACTCTTTAAGGGACATTTCAAATCAATGTGGAGGAAGTAGATTCTTTAATTATTTGTCTCTATTTGGGGACAACTAGGTAGTAAAGGAGGCTAGGATTTTGAAGCTCTATCTCATACTTTGGGCACATGGCCAAGAGAGATCAGTCCTTGGAGAAGGACATCATGCTTGGGAGGGTGGAGGGACAGCACAGGTGAGAAAGACCCCGGATGAGAAAGATTGACAACAGTAACTGGGATAATGGGGATTGGTGTGTCAGATACAGTGAGACTGGCTCAGGACAGGGCAGGGTTCAGAGCTGTTGTACAAAGATAGGGTCACTATGAGTCGCAGGCAACTCAATGGCATATCACAACAGGTAGTCAACTGGGCAACAGGTAAGTTAGACTCTGTCTAACAAGTAAGTTAGACTCTGTCTAACAAGTAAGTTAGACTCTGTTAAATTCCAGATGGGCCAAAGAGAAAAATTCAAGCTATAAAATAAAAAGTTGCAGATGTGTGAGGGGTTTGGTTTTCCCCCCAACAAATTTCAGAATGAGAAAGAATCACGCAAGGATTCAGCACACCTCCAAGATACCATGGGTTCGGTTCCAGACCATGGCAATAGAGACGGTAGGTATTTCAATAAAGGAAGTCACATGGAGATGTGTTGGTCGTTTGTTGCCCAGTGCGTGCAGAACCACATTTTCACTGCACTATGGTCTACTAAGCAGAGAACTCTGGTGGCCTAGAGGCAAGTAGCTGCACTGCAATCCCGAAGGCATGTGGTTCAAATCTACCAGATGCTCCGTGGGAGAAGGATGAACAATCTCCTCTCATTCAATTACCTGCCTCTGAAAACCCACCGGAGGGTCAGCTGTGGTTCAGTTCTGACTCTACAGGAAACAACAACAACAATAACATGGTCTATTAAAGGAGTTCTGATGACAAGGAGTATTTGTTAAGTGTTGTGCTGCTGAGAGGTCCATACATTGTTCTGTGGGAGAAAAACAGGCAGACTCATCTCCTGGATAAGAGTACATTATTTACAGTCATTGCGGGTCACTATGAGTCAGGACTGACACAACAGCAGTTGCATTTGGGTGGGTTTTGGTTTCGAAGTCTGTGAAGTGTGTGAATCCATGGCAATCTTGAAATATTACTAAAATTACCAGAATGTGACTAAGAGTCACATATAAGAATATGCTGTTGGAAAAAAAAATGGTGCTGACTGGCTCAACATGGACATGCCGCAAACCTTCATCTGTCACACACATATCACACACACACTCTGTGAAGCACAAGAAATCAAAACACAGTAACATTATAGGGAGCTCGCACAGGGCCAACTGGAAGCACCATGATAGATGGAGAACAGATTTGAGATTGTTAACAATTTCACCTTGCTTGGATCCACAACCAGCACACTTGGCTTCAGCAGTCAGGAAATCAAAATACAAATTGCATTAGGAAGGTTTACTATCAGGGAACTCTCCAGAATGCTAAAGAGCAGCGATTTCAGTCTGGAGACTTCGGTGTGATTGATCCAGGATATGGTCTTCACAATTGTTTGCTATTCATGAGAAATTCTCACCCCTGGGCAAATTGGCAGAACCATTATAGATGGAGAAGAGATTGAAGTTGTTCATAATTACTGCTTGTTCAGCTCCACAGTGAACATTCTTAACATCAGCAAGCAGGAAATCAAAACACAAAATGCACTGGGAAAATCTGCTGTCAGGAAACTCTCCAGAGTACTGAAAAGCAACAATGTCAGCCTAGTGACTAAGGTGCACCTAATCCAGGCCATGATCTTTGTAATTACTTGTTATGCATCAGAGAGATGGACAATGACTAAGGATGACAGAAGAATATTTGATACCTTTGAGTTGTGGTGCTGGAGAAGAGTCTTGAACATACCATGGACCACCAAGAAAATAAATAAGTCTGTCTTGGAAAGGGTGAAACCAAATTTCTCCTTGGAGGCTAGGATTTTGAAGCTTCGTCTCACATACGTTAGGCATCTGGCCAGGACAGACCAGTCCTTAGAGAAGGACATCATGCTTGGAAGGGTGGAAAGAAAGCATAGAAGAGGAAGACTCTGGATGAGAACGATTGATACACTAACTGGGGTGACGGGGGTTTGTGTGTCAGAATTAGTGAGACTGGCTCAGGACAGGAAAGGGTTCAGAGCTGCTGTACATAGTGTCGCTATGGGTTGCAGGCGAATTGATGGCACATAAAAACAACGGTAACAACAGCATCATCAGAAAGCTGGACAGTGGTTAGGGATGGCACAAGAAGAGCCAATGCCTTTGAGTTGTGGTGCTGAAGGAGACAGATTTGTTCTGGAAAAAGTAAAACCAAGTTGTTCCTTGGAGGCAACGTTTTGAAGCTCTGTCTCAATATACATTTGGGTACGTTGCCAGGAGGAACCAGTCCTTGGAAAGGAACATCATACTTATAAGGAAAGAGGGACAGCACAAGACAGGAGGAATCTGGAGGAGATGGGTTGACACAGTAACTGCCATAATGGGTGCAGGGACCTCAGAGACAGTGCTATTGGCTCAGGACAGAGCAGGGTTCAGAGCGATTGTGCATAGGATTGCTATGAGTCATGCAATGGAACATAACAACAACTGGTGGCCTAGTAGTAAGAAGCTGCGCTACAATCCTGAAGGCAGGAAATTCCAATCTCCCCGCTGCTCCATGGGAGAAGGATGGGCAATCTCCTCCTGCTCCATTAACTGTCTCTGAAAAGCTGCTGAAGGCTCAGCTATGGGTCAGTGACAACAGCACACAACAACGGAAATATCCATTAAAGTAATTAAATATCCAAGTCATTTAAGAAAAAAAGATCGGTTCATTCACATAAAGATTTAGGAATAAAAGTCAAGTGAAAAGACAAATGAAAAACTGTCAAAAAGATCTCAAATGACTCCAAGAGCTCATTTCTTCAACAAGCCAATTTGTTTAAAAACAGAAATAACCAGCACCCCCTCCCCACAGGGGAACGCTGTGTGCTGATCTGGGGAGAGAAGGAAGCAGAGGGTGAGCGCGGAGTGTGGGCTGCCTAGGACAGGACGGGGTGCAGGTGTGGCAGAGGGGCTGCTCCCTGGAAGTACTGGGTAACAGGGGCCCAAGGCCCACGGCAAATGGCACAGAGTGGGGGCTGGTGCCCCCGTTCTGGGGCTGTGGTTACAGCAGCATCACTGCCAGGACCCCGGGGCCCAGCCCTGCCAGCGCCCAGGGCAACAGTGACCACAGGAACACACGTGGTGGTGGCCCACCGACCTTGGCACACTCGCTCTCCCTAGGAGCATGAGCTGTGTGGTCCACGGATGCCTCATTGGGTTCACAAACCTCAGGAGCCTGGGGATGAGAGGAGGGGCCGAGGCAGACGTCACAGACAAGCAGGGAGGTGTGTTCTCACATTCACACAGGACATTATCCTGTGGAAAGGCTGTGCCGGTGTGGTGCCAGAGCTGCTGCATCTGCGGCAGGGCCTGAGGCTGGGGAGGGGGCTTAACCTGTCCTTGGCTCCAGAAGCAGCTGAACAAGCATATTTTCCAGCTAGATTCCTGTCCTTCCTCCTTCTCCAACCACAAGCTGCTCCATTTCCTTACTTTCTAATTGGAAACCCTTATCATTTGGGCTTGGAAAAGAAAACACCTTTCTGAGATTTCCCAAATTCCTGTATCACATCTCTAACTCTGCCTCTTCATGGCTCTAAAACCTTCAATGGCTCCCTATTGCCAGACTGCATACCTGATGGGGACAAGAATTCCTTTTTTTCCTATTTACCTGGGTTCTAAATCTGGCACACCTAAGTGGAGCCAGGTAAGTGCGCTCTGCACAAGGTCATTGCCAATAACATGACTGCCTTTGAGGAAGGAAAACTCCCTTGAAGTTCAAATCCATTGTTATCCCAGGAGCTTGTACTGGTTGAGTCCGGGGCTTTGGAGCCCACAGAGATCTGGATTTAGCTGTAGCTCTTCTCATAATGGCTCTGTGTCCTTGACGGTTACCTCTCCAAGCATGTTTCTTTAGACCCAGTGATGGAAAGCCTGTCCTTGCTCTCCTACACAGATCCTTTCAGGAACCCTGGTTAGTGCAATGCTTAAGTGCTTGGCTGCTAACTGAAAAGGTGGTCTGGACCGACCAACTGCCCTGAGGGAGAAAAGACCTGGTGACTTCCTCCCATGACGACAACAGCTCAGACATCCCCGTGGGACAGTGCTACTCTGTCACCAGAAGCCACAGTGCTCCAAAGCACCTCAAAGGCAGTGGCCAGAGCAAGAAATCCTGACTGTCCTAGAGAAACGCTCATCTCAACAGAGGCTTCAGCCTGTCACACTGCCAGGTGAGGCAGCCGGCAGGTGCCAGCGAGGCTCGAGCAGAGACCAGAAGTTTCCCCACTACTGTGCCTGGTGCCAATGGAAGGAGGCACAAGCTGGCACACACTGGACATTTGCTTCACTTGGACCGCGTTGTAAGGTATTGGAAGTGACTTCTTTTCCACCCCTCTGCTACCAGCCCACTGGAATGTTCCTATGGACCCACTCAGGCGGGGAACCTACCACCCTTGTGTTTCTGCTTCCTCAGTCCTCATTATGCAGGCAATCGGCCCAGGGTGTTTTACGACTGTGGTCTTGTGAGTCCCAGGGCACAGTTGCTTGAGATGTCCCTGGGTCTTGTCCTAAGAGGTGGCTCTCCGTAGTGCAGTACCTTCAGCCCGAGTGAATTCCTGGAAGGTTCTGTATCTCTTTGATAGATGGCATCCCCTAGGCACTTCTCAGCGCCTTCTGGTGTTTAACTACAGGTCTGTGATCAGCTAAGACTGAATACAGACTGGAAGTCAGATAATCTGAAGTCCAGCTCCCGCAAGGCCTGAACATCCTCACCATTCTGCCTTCAAATGAAATACTCCTTAGAAGCAAATGCAGCAAGACTGTCTCATGAGTTTGAGATCTCATTAACAGAAGGGACCAGTTCCTGGAGAGGGGCATTCATGCTGGGCAGAGGGGCATCAAAAAAGAGACTAGCAAAGAGATGGACTGATAGATAGATAGAAAGGCTGCAACAATCCATTCAAATGTGGCAATGATGTGGGCATGGAGCAGTGTTCTGTTCTGTTGTACATGGGAATGATGTGACTTAACACACCTAATACCAAGTGCTAAAGAGCAAGGATATCAACTTAAAGACTGAGGTGTGCCTGACCCAAGCCATAGTATTTTTCAGTCACTTCATAGGCATGTGGAAGTTGGACAATGAATAAGGAAGACTGAGGAAAAATCGATGCCTTTGCATTGTGCTGGGGGAGAATATGAAATAGACCATACAATACCAAATGAACCCACAAAACTGTCTTGCAGTGTGTGCAACCAGGGTGCTCCTGAAGAGGTAAGGAGGAAGACATTGTCTCTTATACTTGAGTCATTATTGTCAAGAAGGGCCAGTTCTTAGAGTAGGAGATCATTCGTAGACAAGCAGAGGGTCAGTGGAGGAAACCAAGACCCATAATGAGATGGACTGACATGATGACTTCAAGAGCGGGCACTGCGGATGGAACAGGGGCAGGCAAGGCTTCAATCTGTTGTACGCAGTGTCACAGCGAGTCAGGTCAATTTGACACCTAACAACAGTGGCCACAACGCTGCAGGCAGCTTAATGTGAACATGGTACAACACCGGCGTTGCTCACTGTTCAGCCTCCTCTTCTAACTTCTCTTCTTCTTCATAACTATCTGCACCAACAGCCCAAGACAGCAATGAGGTGGAGGTCGGAAGTGCCTTCTCTCTCCAACTTTTATTTTTCTCATCAATTCTGACACCAGCTGTATTTCCCCAGCACCCTCTGCTGGGCTCAGTAACTAGCTGTAATGACCACACATAACTCACAGACCGTACTCAGGAGTACAGAGTTTATTAGGGAGAGAACAGGCAATAATAATTCAGGGTCTAGGAGACTCAGGGTAGAGTTGTCTGCTTACAACTTCAGCTCAGCCGTGTCCACAGTCAGGCCTCGGCCCCTGGGCCCGGCTTCCATGCTGCTCAGGAAGTGTTACAAAGCTTTGAGCTCTATCAGTCAGGGCCAGCATGCTCTGCAAAGACACCCTGCTCAAGTGCACTCAGCTCTCTTGCTTCGTGGCTCAGTCGCCCCTCTAAGGCACCCTGTTCTGCGCACGGGAAGCCCACTGCTCTGCCTCACATCAGCCTCCTGGGTCTGCTGCTGCTATTCTCTGCTGCCTTGAACTGTCTCTGATGTTGGAGCTTTTTCTCGTGAGTTGTAGTTCTCAGCTCAGGAACCCTGGGAGCAGAGGATGCACACCACCTCCATTCCTTCGTGGTGGTAGTGAGGTCTCTCCTGTCTGCCTCCAGAATGACTCAACATTTTAAGCCCAGGGGGATGGCAAAATTGACCAATCTTATTAGGGGCACATTACCTGCAGATTCTCACATGCCATGCAAATAAGATTTGCATTATTAGCAAGTCGCCCAATCTCCTTAGTGGGTTGCAAGCACATTATTTGCATAGTCTCTCCTATTCACTTGATGAGTTATAACACCAAGTTAATAAAGATGCTATTACATATTACAGTGACCTCCTGTACCACATTCAATGAATTCTTGCCTTCTATTTAGAAGGCCCAGCCTCAATACCCAGACAGTGCATCTATCTCACACCTAGTCACCACTGTCTGCCCGCAGAGACTTGTGTGCTGTTCAAATGCTGCACAGGGCTCAGTGGCTTCTGGACTAGGAAGAAAGGCCTGGTTCTCTCTGTCTGAAAACCAGCCCATGCAAACCCCCTGGATTACAAGCATGCAATTCTCCCACTTGTGGGGTATTCATGACTCAGAGTTGACTCAAAGGCAGCCAAGAGTGAAAGGTGCGGGAAAAGAAAAACTATTTATGTTATAAAAGGGATTTTGTAGGCAGGGAAGTATTTTTCTTAAAGGATTTCCACCAGCTTGATTTTGAAACTCACTAGTCTCACGGTTAGTGAACATAATTAAGTAGGAAGTTCTCCTTGAAACAGGCCTCACACTGAACTAGTGGTTAGTCTGTCTGTCTCCCCCAGTGGACTGGAAGGTCCTCAGGATGTGGGGAAAGCTGGGTTGGCTCATCTCTGCTTCTCTGGGGTCCAGCATTAGGCTGGACATGCAGGAGCATCAAGGGACCCCATCACCTTTTCCACACTTGGCTTCTGGGATCTAGGGTACATTGGAATCTCTCCCACATCAACATTCCTGAAGGCGCTGGTCTTACTAAAGCAGAACCTTGAGATGAAAAGCACTATCTTGAAGGTGGATCTTCAGGGCATAGGCAGCTGGGAAAAGGGATTAACACGGTCAATTTTCCAGAAACTCCATCATCTCCAAGCAAGACGTTAATTAGTAACAGTCCCACAAGGGAAACATACTTTGGAATAGCAAATATTTGCTGAAGGTTTTGGGCTGCAAACCTTAACCTTTATCTTTGCCCTGAATGAAGGACTTTCCCAGGCACCAGAGGGCCCTTCACAGGTAAGAGGCAGAGCCTTAAAGGGAAACCTTCGGGAGAGATGGGTGTCAGGTGGGACAGAGGCCTCATTGTCCCTGATGAGGAGATGGGCAGGCAGAGCACAGACCTCAAACCTAGACTCCCTCTTGTTCAGTGCCATCAAGTCAACCCCAGCTCAGCAAACCTATTGCAGCAGGACACTCTGCCTGGTCTTGGTGACCCAGGTGTGGGCAAAAGCCTGTCATAGCTGGGAAGATGGTTTCTGCGCAGGACAGAGGCCCATGGGAAGGGGCTTTTAGAATAGAGATCCTGTCACCAACCAGTCCACATGCCAGGACACTCCTTCCAGGCCAAGCCGCCCTCCTTTCCCCAGGGCTCCCCTTGATGGTCTCAGGTGAAAAACTGGGGGTCAGTGATTCCTGGAGCCACATGATCGGGGAGATGAACAGTTGGCCTTACCACTTGGGTACTATGTAGAAAGGTGTGGATTTGGTGTGCTTGCTGGCACTCTAGTCCCCGTGTAAGGCTCAGCTGTTGAACTAATACCATATGGAACATGGAAGGCCTGTGGTAGAGCTGTGGCTAATCAAGTGGTGGTTAGTAGTTCAAACCCACCTGTCATTCCACAGGAAGAGATGAGGTAATCTGCTCCTGTAAAGATGACAGCAGTGGAAGCCCAGCATTTGGGAGGTCTTACTCTGTGCTGGACAATGACTAGGGAGAATAGAGGAGAACTGATGCCTTTGAGCTGTGGTGCTGGTGAGTAGTACTGAATATAGCATGGACTGCTAAGAAAATGAACAAGTTCATCCTGGAGAGGGTGAAGCCAGGCTGCTCCTTGGAGGCAAGGACTCTGAAGCTTCGTCTGACACACTTTGGACATATTGCAAGGAGGGACCAGTCCTTGGAGAGGGACATCATGCTTGGGAGGGTGGAGGGACAGCACAGGAAGGGAAGACCGTTGATGCGATGGACTGAATCAGTGACTAGGGTAATGGGGATAGGCATGTCAGAGACAATAAGATTGGCACAGGATAGAGCAGGGTTTAGGGCTACATAGGGTCGCTGTGAGTCGCACGTGACTCGAAGGCACATAACAACTGTGTGCTGGAGGGCTTGTGAGTCACAACTGGCTTGATGGCAGTGGGCGAGTTCCCCAGTTAAGCACAGGAAGGAGACTGCAGTGGAATGTTGAGCCACATTCAAGCTACAGGGGGATCCTCAAGTACTATAGGGTCAGAAAGTTACCCTCTCATCTTTCTCCCTCAGTCACTGGTGGATGAGAGCCCCTGGAGACGTGCAACCTTTGGGTTGGGAGTGTGACACGCCACACACTGCTCAGGCCCAGGAAACTCCCAGCACCAGCGTGTCCATAGACTAAGTACGTCCCTTCAGTTCCCATGTAGGGACAATAGTCTTCACCCAGGCCTCCTCACCTGTCTCTTTGGGAGGCCACGTGGGTCTGCCCAGGTGGAGGACGGATGGGCGGAACAAGGCCTTCCCCGAAGAGGAATGTGAAGGAGCCAAGAGACATTGCCAGAGGGCAGAGAGGGACCCCACACACACACACACAAAGCAGCAGGGTCCCAGGAGGACGTGCCCACCACATGGAGGAGGTGAGCAGAGAAGCAGTTGCAGTAATCTTGCCTCTTCATTTCTAGAGCCTGGAGGTCCAGCTGCTCGGAGGACAAGGCATGAAGGTGGGGCTGAGCCTGCTACTACTGTTCTTCCTGGCACAGGTATGCCCAGTGCCTGGCTTGACCCCTAGCACACCAGTGCCAGAGGCTGAGGCAGGGACGCTGGAGCCTCTGAGGACCTTCGTTCCCCAGCCTGGCGAGGAGGAGGAGGAGGAAGAGCCTTGGTCGGTGGCCAATGAGCAGGAACTCTCACAGCAGATTTCCAACTTTGCCTTCCGTTTGCTGCGCAAGATCTCCACGAGACACGAAGGCAACGTGGTCTTCTCCCCGCTCAGCCTGTCCTTCGCCATGGCGACCCTCATGCTGGGGGCTGCGGGGCCCACTCGCACCCAGATCCTGAGCGGCTTGGGCCTGCAGGCCCTGAATGGGACCCTGCCAGCCCTCTTCAGGGGACTCAGAGAGACCCTGTCCCTCAATCAGGAGCTGGGCCTTACCCACGGCAACCTGGCCTTCATCCACAAGGATTTTGACGTCAAAGAGACCTTCCTCAATTTATCCAAGAGGTATTTCAAAACAGAGTGTGTGCCTGTGGATTTCTTCAATACATCACAGGCCACTGGGCTTGTAAATCAGTATATTAAGAAAGAGACGCAGGGAAGGATCCCCCAGCTCCTTGACAAGATTGATCCGGAAACCAAATTAATTCTGATGGATTACATCCTGTTCAAAGGTACACTAGCATGTTCCCCTTCCCACAGCCATAGGCCGCCTGCCTCTCCCTTCCCTCTCTCTGAGCAACACCTAGATGAGAACGGGTATGAGGTTACACGATGCAGTGGTAGATGACACGGTCTGCTGAGACCCAGCCCCAGACTGCGTGTTTATGCCCTCAGTAATCTAGAGCATCTGAAGCTACAGCCCAGGGGCGTAAAAACAAACCCAGTTATGACCCATCCCATTCCAACTCAGAGAACCTGCAGAACAGAGAGGAACACCCCGGGGCCCCAAGGCTGTTTATGGAAGCAGTATGCCTCAGATTTCCCCTGTGGAGTGACTGGCAGGTTTGAACCTCAGACTTGGAGGTTAACAGGCAAGTGTTTTAACCACCACTATGCCGCGTGGGCTTCATCACCGCCGAGATTCAGGACCACAGACTTTCTCCTTCACAACCTGGGGCAGGTGATGCTGTCCTTAGATTCTTAACACTGATTGGATTGCCACTCCTGCCAATCAAGGAGCCTTGCTCTACCCCGTACGTGCCAGGGTGTTAAATCAAAGACCAGCAGTGTGACTCTACCAGCGGCTCCACAGGAGAAAGATGGGAGGTCCCTTCCCGTCAACATTTGCAGCCTCGGAACCCAGATGGGAAGTCACTGCTGTGAGTCAGAACCGACCTGCTGGCAGCAGGCTGGGTTTGCTCTCCTGCCTACAGGGTTTGAACAAGGTCACGGGGTCGTGCCCTGCTGCCACTAGCAGGTACTCCATATGTTAAGGATTTCATGATTTGATTTTTGGAATTGCTTACAAAGTAAGCAGAGCAGAAGTTATGGTCCCCTTTCTACAGAGGAGAGTGGAGTTCTGTGAGGGTTGGTTAACTTGACCAAGGTCATGCAGCTGACAGAATGTGAGCCAGGGTCTCCTGAGCCCCTGATGTCAGGCTCTGTCCAGGACACCATGCTGCCTCTCCTAATAAGTCACCAGGCCTGCAGATCCATGTGCAAGAAGACAAGTCCCACTCCACTGCTGGCCAGGTCACACACTCCAGCCTCACGTGGCTATTGGTCAGCAGGGCACCTTTTCCCCTAGGACCACCTGAAACAGTGGGTGGGTGGGGTGTCATCGGTCTGGCCCCACCAGCCCCTGCAGGTGATGCGGCCCGCTCATGGGCATGCACGAGGTGACCTCGCAGACAGAGGGCCCCTTGGGCTGACAGGGACAGGCAAGGCCCACCATCTTTTCTAGGCCAGAGCCTGAGAGTAGGAGATGGTGGGTATTTAGGGTACCAGCTGCGATGAGCAGACAGGTGCAGGCCCAGAACGAGGGCACAGGCATCCTTGGAAGTGGTGTTCTTGCTCCGGGGTGTGCATCCAGGGAAGACCTGGGTAAAGCGAATCTGCAGGCATTTGTGTCCGTCTGAGTCAGCTCACCACGCAGCCCGGGACGCGGGGACGGGGGCTGCACCCTCCGTTAGCTCAGTAGGAGCCAGGTTTCCGAGGAGGGTGGTCTCTGCCATGTGCTCTTTTCTTGCTTCTTCAGGAAAATGGCTGACTCCATTTAACCCTGTGTTCACGGAAGTGGACACCTTCCACCTGGACAAGTACAGGGCAGTTAAGGTGCCCATGATGTACAAGTCAGGCAAGTTCGCCTCCACCTTTGACAAGAATTTCCGCTGTCACGTCCTCAAACTGCCCTATGAAGGAAACGCCACCATGCTGGTGATCCTCATGCAGAAGATGGGTGACCACCTGGCATTTGAAGACTTCCTGACCACAGACCTGGTGGAGGGGTGGCTTCGGAACATGAAGACCAGGTAGGGGCCTTGCCCTCGCCCTCTTCACTCTGTCTCCATCTCTGCTGGTGTGGGCCACACGTTTCCATCCACCCAGTGCACTGTGCTCTGACGTCCATCTCTGCTGGTGTGGGCCACACGTTCCCATCCAGTGCACTGTGCTCTGACATCCATCTCTGCTGGTGTGGACCACACGTTCCCATCCACCCAGTGCACTGTGCTCTGATGTCCATCTCACTGGCGTGGACCACACGTTCCCACCCAGTGCACTGTGCTCTGACGTCCATCTCCTCAGTGGGCCACAGCTTCAGGAAGGCACTGTCCTGCCTCTTCCCTTGTCCCTAGCATCCTCATTCATTTACCAGCTATGACAGGGGGTTGCTCCAGCACGCCAGGCACTGTGCTGCTCAAGTGAGCAAAACAGGCAAGAATCACTCCCCTCGTGGTGCTTACATTCCGCGAGGGGAGACAGCTACCCAGTAATGAAGCAGGTCAAGAATAGGGTGCAGGTGGGGGACAGGGAAGGTCTCCTAAGAAGGGAACAAAATCCTGAAGATGAAAGACGACGCGCGTAGATGTGGAGGCAAAGTGTCTCTGAGATGGGAGTGTGCTTGGGGGGGTCTGAGGACCGCGAGTCAGCACGGCTGCCTCAGTGTGATTGAAGACAAGGCCAGAGATGGGCCAGAGGGTCAGTAATCTAGGACCTTCAGACCACAGAAACGGCAGACTTTTCCTGAGGGAGATGGAAACCTACTATCATGTTCAGGGCAGGCGCATGACGTGATCTTAGATTTTGAGGCATCAAACACGCTCCTGTGTTTGAAAAAGGATCACAGGAGGAAAAAGGCTGTGGAGCAGCAAGGAGACCAGGCAGGAGGCCACTGTGACCACCCAGATCAACACTGGCTGCCTTAGACCACAGCAGTGGCAGTGCCAGCCACATGGACGAGTTAACTCCTGGGCCTTTTATGAAATGAGAGGTGGTAGGATTTACTAATGGGTTAGACATGAGGAACACAGAGAGCAGGGGGGCCAAAAAGGATGGGAAAGTTTTTGACCCTAACAACTTGAAGGATGCACTTGTCATTTATCGGAATGGAGTAACCACAGGAGGAACAGGTCTGGGGGTAAACTGAGGAGTCCCCTGGATCAGAATATCTATTCGACATCCAAGTAGCGAAGTGAAGGAGGTAGTTAGTGGTTGGGACCTAGAGACCCAGAGAGGCTGGAGCTAAAGAATTTGGGGTCATTGGCCTATAAATAGAATGCTGAGATTCTCTGGCTTGGGGGAGGCGCTGTATAGAGAGAAGAGCCCCGTCTGAGGCACAGAGACCTTCAAATGCTTGTTGAATAAACCGCTCCGTGCACTAGAACACAAGGAAGCAAGCTGTCCTAAGGGCCCAGTGCTCTGCCCCCCGAGCCAGGCCAGCTAATGGTCCCCGAAGGCCACTTCAGCTTCATTATTCAACTTCATTTTCCTTTGAGTCCTTAGTGCCAAGTAAAGATCCAGACACGTAAGCCCTCAACAAATGTTACCTGACTGAAAATGTGCATCATCAACCTTCAGGACATGCCATGTCCTCAGTTATATTCCAGTCCGTCTAGTCAACTGAACTCAGCAAAGGGGACTGACTGGAGGAGGACAAGGTACATTAAACTCTTGCTACATGATGCACCTTATTCTGCATATTCAACATACACTACTTAATACACTGACAGTCCTGTATGATTGCTAGTGGCTTTTTGTTTTGTATTTTGCCTCACTTCAGTTTAATTTAAAAAAAAAAAAAAGAGTTCTTGAAGACTAATTCAGAACTTCAAACCAGAAAACAGACAATGCCTGAGTGTCTCTGAAGATGGGCAGGGGTTGACAGGTCCTTCACGCCCTCCCACAACTAGGGTGGCTGCAGACTCCTGGGGCCTCCTTGAAGCTCTAGTGTATTTTAGAAACTTTATTTTAGAAATTTCATGAAAGCCGTCTTTATCTAGAGGTCTGAAAGATGGCCTAGAAAACAGTCATCAGCTTAGTTTCAGTGGTTTTAAAATAAGAAAATGGACACAAAGGGTGGCCTTCTTTGCAGAAAAGACTGTGGGTCATTCACTGAGAAATAGAACTGGCTCATTCTCATGGAGTAGGTTCACAGTAGAGCTAAGGGAAACCCAAAACTCCCTCTAAGGTGACATGACAAAAGAACGGCTCTATCTCGTGAGCTGAGCAAGGCACAGCCTTCCCAGCAGAAACCATTCTAGAGGACAGAAAGAGGAGGAGGGAAGGGTGTGGTCTAGCACTGCAGCTTTGTCTACATTTCATTGTTATATGTACTTGTGCCACAGCAAAATGGAAGTTTTCTTTCCCAAGTTCAAGCTAGATCAGAAGTACGAGATGCATGAACTGTTGAAGAAGCTGGGAATCAGAAGGATCTTCTCGCCGTTGGCTGATCTGAGTGAACTCACCGTAACCACAAGAAACCTCAAAGTATCCAGGGTGAGTTGCCGTCCTCCCCAGGCCCAGCCCAGGACGCCTGCTGCCGAGGCGCTGACCCCCACCCACAGCAGCCCAAGCAGAGAGCAGAGCTGCCCGTCAACTTTCCCAGGCCATAGACTTTAGGGAAACACAGAGCTTCTGGTCACTTCCACCTGCTGACATTATGGCTAGCGCTTTAACATTCTCTGACACCAGGATTCCTCTCTATAAGGTCAGGACACTGAGTATGAAATGTTGGTGACAAATGCTTTTGCTCATTTTGTGATTATGTAATTTTTGAGTTTAGAGATTTGAAATGCACCCAGGTTGGATGTTTTAGGACTTCTCAGAACCTCATGAAAGTTTCCCTAATAATTTCTCTTAGGTAGAGGGTTAAACCAGGCTACTCCTTGGAGGCAAGGATTCTGGGGCTTCGTCTGACATACTTTGGACATGTTGTAAGGAGAGACAGGTCCTTGGAGAGGGACATCATGCTTGGGAGGGTGGAGGGACGGCACAGGAGGGGAAGACCCTCTATGAGGTGGATTGATTCAGTGACTGGGGTAATCAGGATGGGTGTGTCGGAGGCAATGAGGTTGGCACAGGACAGAGCAGAGTTTAGGGCTGCTGTACACACAGGGTCGCTATGAGTCGCAAGCGACTCTACAGCACATAACAACAACAGAGCTCTCTCTTGTCCCCTGTTCTCAAGGAGAAAGGAGCAGGTTCACAGGCTAGCCATCATGCATGCTGAATGCAACTTTACAATGTCAAGAAACAGCACCACCTTTAAGAGGAAAGAAACCCTAGCTGTCAATTGGCCCAAATTCCTATCTATGGAAACCCCATCTATAATGCTGTTGTCAGGGCACTACAGTCGACTATGACTCAGAGACCCTACAAACAACAGATTGGAACTTACACCCTCACTGGTGCCGCTGTCAGTATCTCTACCATGTTCAAGGCCACTGCTCCTGTCAGTATTAATCCTTCTTGCTGGGGATTCCCACTATAATCTCTCTACAAAACTGTTTTCTAGTTTCTTTCTGTTTTTAAAATAGTTCCAGTTACAGGGAACTAACTTATCATTTCTGGGAAAGCACCCCAAGTCACAGATGGCTAAAACTGCTTTCTGTACCCGCTGTATTTTCCCTGAAGCACATTCTGAGGTCCTGGATGAACCCTGAAGCGCAGGTCTGGTCACTCTTCACCTTCCTGAAGTCCCTTTAGCTAAGACGTATTTTTCAACTGAAATGTTGGTTTTGAAGGAAAGCAACTGTGAGTCATTGGGAGCAGTTCTGTGCATCCTGGGCCTGCTTGGTGTCCACAGGCCATGCTCACCTATGCCAGGAGGAAGGCCCGGTCACTGTTCAATCAAGAAAGCAGCCTTGTGTGTCTCTGAATAACTGAACAATACGTCTCACCACGTTCGTTCTTAACTGTGCTAACATTTCCCCCACAAATGCATTCTTCAGTTTCAGGAGAGCTGGGATCAGCCACGGAAGTGCAGCTCAGTAGATGAACCTGGCCTGCAATCAACCCCAGGTTTCTGGGGGATAGCGTGTTAGTTTCCGCAGGTACTATAACAAACTGTCGCACACTGGGTGGCACAAACGACAGACGTTTAGTCTCTCACACTTCCAGAGGCTAACCGTCCAAACCCACAGTGGTGGCAGGGACACTGCTCCTCTGCAGGATCTAGTGACAGCCCTTCCTGGGCTCGTCCAGCTTCTGGGGCTGAAAGCACTCCCTGGCTTCCTGCCACACTGCTGCAGTCTCTGCCTCCATCCTCACAGCACCTCCTCAGCTGTGTGCGTGAGCCTTTTTCTCTCACATCGACACTTGCTAATGCGTTTAGGCTCACTCAAGTAACTCAGGTAGAACTTACCTCCAAGTCCTTAACAAAACTGTATCTTAGAAGGTCCCATTCATCTATTTTATCCTTTCCTGGTTGTAGGTTTTTCAGGATGCTTGGAAGACTGTTTATGTTGTGGATTACAGCTTCTAGAGTTCTTCCAAGCTTTCTTCTACTGAAGTTTATAGTCCTTGGTTTTAGTCCTAGGTCCGTGATCCACTTTGAGTTGGTTTTTGTGTATGGCGTGAGGTGTGAATCTTGTGTATGGCATGAGGTATGAATCTTGCTTGAGTTTTTTACAGTTTTCCAATTTTTCAAACACCATTTGTTTATGGAGGAAAATGTGCAACTATGAATGAATGGGGGAAAAAACTAAGTGGAAAGAATATCGTGTAAAAAAATATATATAAAGTCATTAATGAAAAAAAAATTGACCAAAAAAAAAAAAAGTATATCCACAAGGATCCTTTTTTCCAAATAAGGCAATACTGGTAGGTTCTGGGGCCGTGAAGGTAAATGTACCTTTTTGGGGAGACCACCATTCAATCCATTACAAAAGACAAGACTTTACAAATCCCATTACTGCTGTGACTAAGTGAAAACCAAAATGTGCTGCTGCTCTGAAAAGAAATCACCAGTTTAAAAATGCCTAGTATTGAAATGTAAAAATCACTCCCAAGCTTTAGTAGTACACCAGAATACATCTTTGTGGGAACACATTAACCCTTCATCTGATAAACTACAGGGCACAAGTCACAGCACGTGAGGTTCTTGGACAGGAGAGTCTCCAATAAAAGGCAGGTGGCAGGAATACGGGCAGCCTGAGTCCAAAGTGGACTTCAAGACATGGGGACCACGCCCTGTCCCAGCAAACTCATCAGAGCACTACTGGGTGGCAGGAAATGGAAGGTGCCCCAGCTACCAGTCAGGAGGAAGTCAAAGTTCTAGGGGCCTTTTGAAGTCCCAGGCAGTTTATAAACCTCCAGTGAGCATTCTTTTAGTTCAGGAATCCACGGTACAATATATATGCTCCAGAAATAATTGTGGATCAGACATGCAGATGTGCAAATGAACCGCCAGCCAGAGACTCCCTCAGTCCAGACCCAAACTGAGCTTCCTACCTGGCCTCCTGGAGTCTCTGTGGTCACGTGAACCCTGACCACTGCTCCCAGCATAGACAGGCCTAGACCACCAAGTCCCAGGGGCAGAGGTCTGTGGGGAAGAGCACAGTGAACAACTTCAAGGGGCTCAATTAATTCCGGCTTCTCCACAGCCACATAAACAGTCTCTCGTTTCTCATTTTTCTAGGTTTTACAAAGAGCAATGATTGAGGTGGATGAAAAGGGAACAGAGGCAGCAGCAGGCACTCTGTCAGAAATCATAGCTTATTCCCTGCCTCCTAGCATCAAAGTGGACCGTCCATTTCACTTCATGATCTATGAAGAGACCTCTAGAATGCTTCTGTTTCTGGGCAGGGTGGCAAATCCGGCTCTTCTGTGATTCTGGGCATCCTTACTGTGAAAGTGGACACTGGGTCTGTGTCTGGACCTACACAGGATGTGGACACTAGGAGCAGAGGAGGAGGAAAGTGCCCCCTTGTTCTCTGCTATTTTGACCTTGTCTTACATAAATGCACATGTTAAATCAATAAAGATGCATATGTGAGTGGTTTGTGCAAACTGCCTGCTATTTCAAATCTGTTCCCATGAGTGACTGGATCTGACCAGTGACTAGGTACGTCAGACACCTTCATCTTTCTTGTGGCTACATTTCTGGACTTGGAAAATGGCACGTTCAGAACACTAACTCTTTCAAGATAAAGTCTTTGGGTGCAAGACAGGCCTTCATTGCCCTTACGTCACTTTTTCTCTCTTGTCTATATTATAAAGTCCGTGCTTTACTCCACTTGATTACAGAATCATTTCTTTTTCTTATTTTAATATTTTTGTGTGTGTGTACCATCAAATCGGATCTGACTAGCACAGGAGGAGATTGTTCCTCCTTCTCCAGCAAAGCATCTGGTGGATTCGAACCACACACCTTTGGGAATGCAGTGCAGCTTCTTGCCACTAGGCGACCAGAGCTCACCCCATTACAGAATCACTTCTTGCTGACTAATGAACTCACGGTCACAGCACCTGCCTCAACACTGCCCGTCCCTCTCCGTGATGTGAATGATTTGGCAAAGGCATTAGCTGGACAGACCATCTGGCTCAATAGCTTCCTTTTACTGAGATGGAACCAGGAAACCGAAACATGGCCACATTATGAATGATCGGAGCCCTGCGCACCCTCATGAGCCCCTTCCTCCAAAGACTACGGCTCATAATGATCCTATACGAACAGCGGCTCTGAACCTTGCCCACCCGCTCCACCTCTGGACGCTCGAGACCACTGTTACAGTCAGTGTCAAGTGACCTTGGTGAGGATCTTCCGGTCATTCGCTCATCTCCTCACCTTCCTAGCATGGTGCCTTCTTCTCCCAGGACTGTATCCTCCTGAAAACAAGCCCCAAGTGTGGGCCAGTGTTCCACCATCCTTGCCTCTGAGAAGCACCCTGGTGGCACTTCTTCTACAAAAGACTGGTTTGCTCTTTTAGAAGTCCATGGGCTATTCAATACTCTTCTCCAACACCACAATTCAAAGGCATTGATCATTCTTCTGTTGTCCTTATTCATTCCGCAACTTTCAGATATCTAGGAAGCAACTAAAAAGACTGGTTTGTACAAGGCGCATGTTAGTCTTTAAGCTGACACCCTTGCTTTTCAGTACTTTGAAGAGTTCCTTCACAGCAGTAGAAGGATGTTGTTATATGCTGTTGAGTTGCTTGTGACTTACAGTGACCTTGTGTGTACAACAGCTCTGAACCCTGCTCTATCCAGAGCCAACCTTAGTGTCTCTGGCACACCTACTCCCATTACCCAGTCACTGAATCCATCCATCTCAAGGCTCTTCCTTTCCTGTGCTGTCTCTTAACCCTCCCAAGCATGATGCCCCTCTCCAAGGATTGTCACTCCTTGCAACATGACCAAAGTATGTCAGACGTCGCTTCAGAATCTTTGCTTCCAAGGAGCAGCCTGGTTTCACCCTCTCTGGGAAAACCTGTTTGTTCTCCTAGCAGTCCACGGTTCATTCAATACTCTTCTCCAACACCCCAGCTCAAAGGTATCAATTCTTCTATCGTCCCTAGTCACTGTCCAGCTTTCTGATGTATAGCAAGCAATTGCAAAGACTGTGGCCTTGATGAGGTGCACCTTAATCCCCAGACTGACATCATTGCTCTTCAGGTTCTGCTTATTTTGAGAATGAAAGTATTTCCAGGATATAAAATAATATGATCCTTAAATTCCATGCCTGCTGCACCTAATAAGTAAGTCAACCCTCCCGAGAGAAGTATCAACATTTGTCTATGGCTTCCCAGGTCATGGTCACCCAGCTTAGCAATAGCAGAGATGTTGGCCTGCATCTTCTGGGTCCAGTTCCAAAACCCATTCCACTCTTCGTTCTCCCCAAAACTTTGTGAAGGAGTCCAGCTGAACAGGAGCATGCCTCTTGGTGACCCACTGTGGGTGAAACAGTACAAGCATGGGGCTTGCCCACGATCAACAGGAAAATACCAAACGCACCAAAGGCCTTCTCAGGTGGCCATTTTCTGTCACAGATACAAGACAGTATTTTAGGGGTTAGAGAATCATGAATAAAGCTAATTAATCTTGAAGAGTGTCAGCTGTCTTGATTAAGTGTCCAACTGAATATTATAAATGTACTCTTATCTCTGCTTGCCTAGGCCATGCTGGTGACCTACTGGTAAGAAGCTGCCCTGAAATCTGAAAGGTATGCAATTCGAATCCACCAGCTAGTCTGCAGGAGATGGATGGACAATTCCATGTGATTAACAGCCTCTGAAAACCCCCCGGAGGGTCAGTTATGGGTTAGCTCTGACTCGACGCCACATAACAACAACAACAACATTGACTTCCTCATCTTGGTCACTAAGGTGAGGCAGCCTGGCCATTCTGGGTCTAGAAAGCGAATGGCACAGACAGAGGGCTAATCCACCTGACTTTCTAATTTGACATTTGTGTTTAATTAGGTTTGTTTAAGTAAAACTAGAACAATAAAGTCTGCTTTCAAAGGCTTCTCCATAGTCTGAAGAACAGCGATGTCACTTTAAAGACCAAGACGTGTCATACGCAAGCATGGTCTGTTCAATCACATGCTATGCATCTGAGAGCTGGACAATGAATAAAGATGACAGAAGAACTGATGTCTATGAGCTGTGGTGCTGGAGAAGAGCACTGAACATTCCATGGGCTGACATTAGAACAGTACTTGGAGAAGGTGCATCCAGAATGCTTCTTAAGAGGCAAGAATGGTGAAGCTTCATCTCACATACTTTGGGCATGTTAGGAGAGAGAGGCTAATCCTTGGAGAGGGACTTCATGTTCCGAAAGGTGGAACATCAGTGAAAGAAGCACAACCCTCAACGAGATGGACTGGGATCAACTGTGTCAGATGGTGGGGATAGGACAGGGTTTATATCTGCTGCACAGGATAGGACAGGGTTTATATCTGCTGTTCAGAGAGTTGCTATGAGCTGTACTCAATTTGAGAACAACAACTACAAACAATAATGAAAAGTGATACAGTGAAATGCCCTAATTTCAAGAGATGAAGTCAACAAAGCAAAGTTTATGAGAACATATGCCTTCAAGAATATGGCCAAGCCCAATTAAAAATGGTCCATTATTGAAGGATTCATACTACATACAGATCACGTTCCCATTCCCTCATACACCGCTTTTTTTAAAATATATTTTCCCCCATCAGTTCTTAAAACAAAACCAGCATGACCATCATAAATAAGACATTATTCTCTAGGTTAAAAAATGGTCTTCATCTTGCTAATGACATGATCCTACCAAGGACAAGTTAGTTGAGTGGGTTTTCATATACTTGGACCAGGAGGCAGTCATCAGAACAGAGCAAGGGAACACTGCATGGTTCAAAATTGGGAAGGGCGTACTCCAGGGATGCATCCTATCTCCATACCTTTTCAACCTATATGCAGAACAGATTATCCGGGAGGCGGGGCTCTATGAGGAGAAATGTGGGGTCAAGATTGGTGGACAATTTATCAACAATCTATGTTATGCTGATGACACAACCCTGCTTGCTGAAACTGAAGAGGACCTGAAGCGCCTGCTGCAGAAGGTCAAGGACTGCAGCCTACAATATGGATTGAGGCTCAATGTCAAGAAGACAAAGATTCTCACCACTGGACCAATTGGCAGCATCAGGATGGATGGTGAAGAGATTGAGATTGTACACAGCTTTAGTTTGCTTGGCTCCACAGTCAACAGTCTTGGCACCAGCAGCCAGGAAATTAAAAGGTGCACTGCCATGGGAAAGTCTGCTGTTAGGGACCTCTCCAAAGTACTGAAGAGCAATGGTGTCTCTCTGGAGACTAAGGTGCGTTTGATACAGGCCATGGTCTTCACAATCACTTGTTATGCATCAGAGAGTTGGACAATGACCAAGGAGGATAAAAGGAGAATTGATGCCTTTGAGCTGTGGTGCTGGAGAAGAGTACTGAGAATACCTGGACTGCTAGGAAAACAAACAGATTTGTCCTGGAAAGGGTTAAACCGGGTGGTTCCTTGGAGGCAAGGATTCTGAGGCTCCGTCTAACATACTTTGGACATGTGGTGAGGAGAGACCAGTCCTTGGAGAGGGACAACATGCTTGGGAGGGTGGAGGGACAGCGCAGGAGAGGAAGGCCCTCTGAGGTGGATTGATTCAGTGACTGGGATAATCGGGATGGGAGTGTCAGAGACAGTGCGATTGGCACAGGACAGAGCGGAGTTTAGGGCTGTTGTACATAGGGTCACAATGAATCGCAAGCGACTCGACGGCACATAACAACAACAACAACAAGCAGAGGGTTACTATATGCATTCATACTATCCGAGGTCACCTTTCCTCTAAGCAGGAGAACTCCTGGAAGGTGTTTTGCTCAGCCTACCTTCTGGTTTGAAGAGGAACCAGAGGTCTAACATAACAGCGTAAAGAAGTATGTTGGCATTGGAATGCAATAATTGTTTCTAAATAAAGTCTCTTTACTATATAAGGGGGGAGGGGGCGGTAAAAGAAAATGATTCTATTCTCTAGTTCTAAGATTTTGTTTCACGTTCTCCTACAAATGCTCAAGGGAGCTCAGGTGGCACTGTCCACAGGGCCATGGATGACCCCACCAGCAGCTGTGCCGGAGAAAGCGGGCTAGCTCCTCTCTCACAACTTACAGCTTTAGAAACTGGAGGGTCAAAGTGTATGAGTTGAGTCTGACTCCATGTCAATGACTTTGACTTTTTTTACCTTTGAAATGTGCTGAATGACATTCCTAAAACACTACATTTCATATTTTAGAAGTACGTTTGCACAGAAAAACGCACGTCAGTGAGAAATAAAATTTATCTTAAAACAACAATTGAAGGTTTCAATTGACAGGGGAAATACTGAAAATATTTTTTGAAATAGAAATATTGAAAATTGTGTAAGGTCTCTCTAAACAGAAAGGCTGACTTTTTAAAACTGCTCCTACATACACACACACTCTGACAACTGAGAAAAGATTATGGAGTTTCAAGGCCAAACTCCTACTGAAGCTGAAGAAGCTGTTCCATTTCAATCGCATGTCTCGCATGCCCACTCACCGCGAGCCAAAACGGGTATGAGCTCTTCTTTCTAGAGCAAGATGTTCAGACTCAGGAAGTCAGATAAGGGAGATGATTTTATATGAGGCTGCACGTGTATGAAGTTGTGGAAGAAAGTGCTACATGCTGCTGCTTTGCCTTTTCCATTTTCTTTCCATCTCCATTTCTGGCTGTAAATTCTAGCACCATAGGCTTGCTTTCTGCTTAAAATACTAGTAAGGGAGCTCTCGTGGCTTCTTGTTGTCTTCGAGTTGAAGCAACCTTTGACTGACCCTCCAGCAGGTTTTCAGAGACAGTAAAGTCCTTCTCCCACGGAGCATCTTGTGGATTCAAAACATGCACTCTTGGGTTTGCAGCACAGCTTCTTACTGCTACCTGGTCTGGTGGCTTAGTGGCAAGTAGTTGTGCTCCCAACACAAAGGTACACAGTTCAAATTCGCCATGGGAGAAAGATGGGCAATACTATCCTGTGAAATTTACTGCCTCTGAAAACATGCTGGAGAGTCAGCAATGGGTCTGTCTGACTCAATAGTACACATCAATGAAATTCTAGTACCTTTCTTGAAAAATACAAGTTTCCATAAGTAACAGAGACATGAAGGAGACGTTTTCTCTGCAGCTACAGGTAGAGGGAGATCTTTCCTTCTCATACAACTACTAGAAGGAACTACTCGATAAGCTGTTACACTAACAGTTTTTACAAGAATATCTGTATCATTTTCTGATATAAATGTGTGAATGTCTTCATTTTTGTAAGCACTTTGTTCTTTACTCTTTTTCTATAAATCTGTTCTTGGAAGTATAATTTTAACAGATTTCAAAGACTTTAGAAATTATTGTCCTAATACTTTCAAAAGTCATTTGGTTTAATTATTTAAGTGATAATATAATGCCAAAAAATAAGATTATATTCTATGTCTAAACTTTGGTACCAGAGCCAGGAAATTAAAAAAAAAATTGCATTGGGAAACTCCACTCTTAGGCACCTCTCCAGAGTACTAAAGAGAAACAATGTCAATCTGAAGACTAAGGTGTGCCTGATCTAGGCCATGGTCTTCGCAATTGCTTGCTATGCATCAGAAAGCTGGACAATGACTTATGACTTTGAGCTGTGTTGTTGAAGAAGAGTACTGAATATACCATTGACTGCTAGGAAGACAAACAGGTTCTTCCTAGAGTGGGTAAAATCAGGTTGTTCCTTGGAGACAAGGATTCTGAAGCTCCTTCTGACATACTTTGGGCATGTTGCATGGAGAGCCCCGTCTTCGGGGAGGGACATCATGCTTGGGAAGGTGGAAGGACAGGCCAAGATAAGAAAACTCAAGAAAACGGACTGACTCAGTGACTGGGTAATGGGGGTAGGTGTGTCAGAGACAATAAGGTTGGCTCTGGATAGAGCAGGGTTCAGAGCTATTGTACCCAGGGTCACTATGAGTCACAAGAGACAACAGCACACAACAACAACAGCAAACATTATCTGTAATAACTTTTCTCTGTCAAATCACTTCCTTCTCCCATATGCACAATGGAAAAATAAGTTAAGACTCTACTAAAGTTTTTAATTACCAAATAAATAGGAATTTTCTTTTATTTAAACCACCATCACTGACTATCAAAGTATAGAAAAACCAAAGCAGCTTTGATGCTACATTATGTATTCCAAATGCTCTATCTTAAAGCATGATCTATCCAATCTTAGGTTACTGATGCTAGTGGAGACATAATTCGTTATGTAAAATCCACAAAGAATCTGTTAAATCTGTTTAGATAGTATTGTCAAATTCTTTATACCTACCCAATTTTTAACCAAAGATGATAAATGAATGAGTTGGTTGAACAATTCCATTTACCCAACTGATATTTAATGAACACTTAACAAATAGCAAAAAAAGAAACTATAAGGAGAATTAAAACCAAACCCAAACATAACAGATAAACCTGTTACCGTGGAATTGATTCTGACGTGCAGCAACCCTCCAGGAGAGAGTCAAAATGTGCTACGGCATTCCCCAGGCTACCAGGCCCAGGAAAGCAAACTGCAGGGAGGAGCACACAGTGCCCAGCGTAGCAGCTGAGCACTCCCCACCCACGGCCCTGGTGAGGAGAGAAAAAGGAGGGACAAAGAGAAGAAAAAGTCTCACATACTCAGTAAACTATCCCTTGAATAACTGGATATTAGTATACTATGCAAAGGCATTTGACTGTATGGATCGCAACAAATTGTGGCTAACCTTGAGGACAATGGGAATCCCAGAACACTTGACTGTGCTACAGTCTTCAGAACAGAGAAATATCGCATGGTTCAAAATCAGGAAAGGAGGGTATCAGGGATGCATCCTGTCCCCATCCTTTTCAATATGCATGCAGAACAGATCATTTGTGAAGCTGGCTTTATGAGGAGAAGTGTGGCACCAGGATTGGAGGTAGACTCATCAACAACCTATGCTGTGCAGATGAAACAACTTTGCTTGCTGGAACTGAAGAAGACCTACTGTAGCACTTGCTGCAGAAGGTCAAGGACTGTAGTCTTCAATATGGACTGAAGCGCAACATCAAGAAGACAAAAATTCTCACCTCTGGGCCAATTGGTAGGGCCATGACAGATGGAAAATCGATTGAGGTTGTTAACAATTACAGCTTGCTCGGCTCCACCATCAATGTTCTTTTAACACCAGCAGTCAGGAAATCAAAAGATGAATTGTGAATTGTATTGCGAAAATCTGCTGTCAGGGACCTCTCCAGAGTACTGAAAAGCAACAATGTCAGTCTAGAGACCAAGGTGTGCCTAATTCAAGCCATGGTCTTTTCAATTATTTGTTATGCTTCAGAGAGCTAGACAATGATTAAATATGACAGGAGAAGAACCAATGCCTTCGAATTGTGGCTGGAGAAGAGTCATGAACATACCATGGACAGCCAAGAAAACAAATAGGTCTGTTATGGAGAGGGTGAAACCAAGTTTTTCCTGGGAGGCTAGGATTTTGAAACTCTGTCTCATATACTTTGGGCATGTGGCCAGGAGAGACTGGTCTTTGGAGAAGGACACCATCCTTGGAAGGGTGGAGGGACAGCACAGGAGAGTAAGACGTTAGATGAGATGAATTAATATAATAACTGGGACAATGGAGATTGGTGTATCAGGATTAGAGAGACTGGCTAAGGACAGGGCTGGTTTCAGAGCTGTTGTACATAGGGTCACAGGCGACTTGATGGCACATAACAACAACATGGTTCTCTCATTCACTGCTTAAAACAGACTGTCTTACTTTGTATTTATTAAATAAAACCTGCTGGAAAACACTTAAAAGTGTTTTCACAAACACAGGCTTCTCAGCAACCTATATTTTGAGTAAATTCACTATTTCACATTATAAAAAACGTAACCACACACACATATGCATTCGCAAATTAGATCATCTTTATCACATTAGAATCTTAAAAAAACAAGAATCTCCTAATACCAATATAGTTGTATGCTGATTGCATTTTTAAATAAGGAAGCTGACAATAGCTTCATACAGTATATTTCAAGAACTGACATTTTTAAATTAAGAACTGTTTATGTTCCACAGGCAAATTCTGATGGTAATATTAACATTAGTACAAATAAATGCTGTTGTTATCGCTTAAGCATGATAGCCTGGAATAACAGCTGATCTAGAGTCATCATTTTAAATTAAGGAAAAATGCATTCTGAAATGTAAACAAAGTATTTATAAAATAAATTTTTCTAGGAAATAAAGGAAATCATCAATCTATTATTTTTAAGGTACTTGCATTGAAGTTCTCTGTAATCTTTAGAATATTCACTGTCATATTTAAATTTGTGAATGCCCAAGGACAACACATCACCGCAATCACAGGACATATAGAATTGTGGACAGTTTTTCATTTCCTCTTCAGTACGGCTTTTCAACGGTACTTGAAGACTGGCTAGACAACACCTTCTCTTCCACATTTCCCCAATTCCTCCAAATGACTGATTAACTAGGGCAAGTTCAGTTCTTTGAACTTGCATATTGGCTCTCTAAATGAGGACAGTAACATAGATGGTTCCCTAAACAGTAAGGGCAGACTCTTCTGGTCTGTAGCAGTAGTCAAAGAACGTACCTACACTTGCTCTTTGTTAGACTTCAATGTAACATCAGTATTCTATAACCATTATTGTTTGTAGAAATAAGTGTTATTCCTCCTAGAAAATCTAATTTCAAAAGTGGGAAGTTTAACAACATTAGATATCTCTCAGATATCTCTTTTCATCAAAAAAACAAAGAAAAGGGAAACAGGAGAAGCCCGGCCATTGCTTTAGTGTTTGTTCACCAATCATATTGCCTCCAGCTGTGTGCATTCTGCTTCCTTCATCAAGCAGATTTAAGGATTGGATTTTCTGGATTTTCTTTATCAAAAAATAGAGAGGAAAAGAGAGAAAGAGGGAAGGAAGGGGGAAAAAGAAAAATTACCTACATGATGTTTACAAAGTAAATAAAGGAATTTAGACATAACCTGTTTTAAGTAAACCTAATATATGAGGATAGTGAATCTGGGGGAAGTTATACTACTCCATGAAATTATCATTAAATAGAAAACATCAAACATGCACTCACCAGTCAGTCAGGGGAGAAATTAACTCATATGGCTTTGCAAATGTTTTATATCTTCACAGCCATAATAAAAAAGGATGAGGTGAAATGGCATCTAATATCAAATGAAGGCCTGAACGTATCAAGTTATTGGACTTAAAAGGCATAAGATATGATGCAAACCTATACACCTACTACTCAGTTATGGTCTATCATTATCCAACGTTTCTCAAATAATAATAGCAAAAATTACTATCCTACTATTTTGCACAATAATACACATCTGGTAGCAATGAATGATAGACAAGGTGTTACATAATTGTAATTGTGGCAGTGATGGGGAAGGTTCTATGCCACTTCTGTTGTACCTACCACGAGTCTCAGTGATTTGGCAGTTACATAATGATATCATTTGGCATTTATGTGGTTTTATATATATACAAATTTTACATTTATAAGTAATGATAAAAAAATAAGTAGTGATGTAACATGGCAGTTACATCTGTAGCTTGTTTAAATTCTATCTATTCTTATTAAAGGCTCAGGCATTCCAGATCAGAGGATAAACTATAATTTGTGGTGAAATAATTTCTTATATATGATTCCTCATGGCAAAGGCTTCAGCAATCAAACAAGATCTAAATGACCCATGGAAAGTGACCACGGAGGAAAGGCCCCGAGAGCCTGTTTCCTGGCCCCACCAGCCTGGATCTATGTCACAGTAGCCATTTCTTCATCAGCTGTGCCCTCTCCAGCACTGTGTGACTGTGTGATTAAGCACGGTACTTAATCACGTGTACCCGAGCTGGTTGTTACAAGGGATGCAATTACACCCCGTGTCTCCTCAGAAATTAAACGTAAAAAAAAAAAGAAAAGAAAAGAAATTAAATGTCCTGGGTGTAAACATACAGAAGAATGACCAGCTCTCAGCTATTAGTGAGAGCCTTTTAAACGGTTCTTACTGATTCCCTAATAATCGCCATTGTCTTTGCTCTACAGAAATCATTTTATAGAGGCTATCTATCTAATGGGCACATCTATTTTTTGTTTCTAACATCTCCTAGTTACAGACATATTCTACTCTGTGAGAAGTGTTTAAGTGGGAAGGGAAATGTTCTTAGATGAAGCAGAGGATACTACAAATTACAAGTGTGTCACTTAATCACTTACAGGGTGGCCTTCCGAGGTTGACTATCTTTACTTCCGTTGTTTTTTGAGTCAGCTGAGTTACCAGTCCCACGGGAAGTGCTCGTTAAAGAAGTATGAGAAAAGGAGGCTGGAAGGCTACTGGCATTACGGGTCCGGAATGATTCGTCTGAAAGAATATGCGTATAGACAAAAATTGAGCATTCCAAGAAAGATGTTAACCTTGGATATGAAAAGGTTAAAGTCATTTTTTAAAAAATCAACTTAAGTATGTTGTAGAAGTCGTTGTTACTATGTGCTGTCGAGTTGGAACTGACTCATCAAGGCTGTAAATTGCAAGGGAGAATGGCCACCTTTTTTCTGCAGAGCACCCGATGGATTTGAACTGCCTGTCTTTGGGTTGGCAGCTGAGCTTACATATAATAAAATACACAGATATAACCACCTAATCTTTTAAGTTTTGACCAACAGACTCAGGAATTGTTTTTGATAGTGACCTACATCACTACTAAAACCCTCCTCGGGCCCTGACGTAACCCCTGTCTCCCATGCTTGGGCAGCCACCACTCTGCCTCCTGACCTCTGTGACATAGTCCACAGTGAGGTCCGCGGCTAACTCGCAGGCTGCAAACTCCCAGGGGTTCAAAGCCACCAGTGCTCCACTGGAGAAAAGTGGGCAGTTTCTTCCAGCTATAATTTACAACCTCAGAAGCCTAAGGAAAGAACTGCTATGAGTCAGAAGTGACTAGACAGCAGTAAATCTGAGTTAAGTAAAAATTGTTATTTTCTAAAATTTTATATAAATGAAATTATATAGGATTCTTTTTTGTCGGATTTCTCTCATTAAGCACAGCTTTTTGTGCTTCATTAATATTACTGTGTCTGTCAATACTTTCTTCCTAATTTTACTGACTAAAATTCTATTGCATAAAAGGAATTTGTTTATTCATTCTAACTCTTGATAGCTCTCTGTATTGTTTCACTACTATTGCAAATAAAGTCACTTTGAACATTTATGTACAAGTCTCTGCATGGATATATCTGTTTCATTTTCTTCAGTAAATGCCTAGGAGTAGAATTGCAGCGATGGGTATAAATGTATACTTATGAAACCACCACACCACAACACAGTCACCCAAAGTGACTGTGCCCAGCAGTGTAAGTGTTCTAATTACTATCCATCCTCACAGACATTTGACACTGTAAACAAACTAAAAATTAAACAAACAAAAAGTTTTCTCTTTAAGATATTCAACTACGGACCTTAACACAATGAAAACAAGAAGTAATATAAAGGGTCAAGTATTTCCTCAATTGTTAGAGGGAAGTTTCATTACAAGGATTTGACAAAGGTAAAAACTTAGGAGAAACAATGTACCCAGAAATTCTTTACACTTAAATTCTTTAAGAAACCTCTTCTGGTGTTTTTGGAAAGATCTCAGATTGGCACTTACCAGTTAGTGAAAAAACAGAACTCTTCGTTAAGCCCGAGACAGGAAGTGTACATCCTGTTGCAGAACTTTTACTAGAAAAAAACATGGTTTCATTTAAACAGTAAGAACATTCTCCTTCCAATCAGTCATCGAGTGTGAAGTCTGTTTAACCTCTCAACCCCTTCCAATGCTTTCCTCTACTTCTTGTGAAATGTTTGCTGCTTTTAGTTATCATTCACTTAGAGAGCCTAGGCCTCGCCACTCTGTCTATAATTTAAAAGAGCTTTCAGACATGTTTGCACCAGGATAATGGTTATCCTTTCAATGTCTAGCTAATACAGGTAAGTAAGATGGGCAACATTTTCTTGGAAGCAACTTTGACTCCTTTGTCCGCCTCAAGGTTACTCTATTGGGTAGGATTTCTACGATAGGTGTGCTGAAAATGTCTATAAGTTTCTTAAAATTTATAATAGGCTACCTTGAGTCACAGAAAAATGAGAGTTTTAAAAAAAGACATTATCTCAATAGGTCAATGAATTTACCTAAAGACATTTCTACATCTTTAAAGTTATTCTGCTTGCCAACTGATAATGCAACTGTTATATACATTATTATACAGAACCTCTAAAATTCAGTTGTGTGATTCATATTCACTTTTCCTTTATCTTACTGGTCTAGAATTCTGTCTTCTGGGTTGAGTGGAAAATCAGACACGCATCTTTTGTCAGAGGAGCATTGTTAAGATACTGTACCAGAGGAGAATGCTAGTGGCTTCATAATAGGCAGAAACAACAACAATACCAAGCAGATACATACACACACATACACTGGCTTGTGTACGTCCATATACATTTAGAAGTGGCATATGTGATACAGCACTATTTTCCTCATAAAACCACACATGAACCCCAGGATGTTCTTCAACAGTGTGATGGCTATATTCTTCTTAGAACGTTGGTTACACAAACCAATAGTCTTCTATTTTTTAATCCAACAATCTTTTCCTTTTTTACATATATTTTTATTGATATTTTAATGAAAGTTTACAGAGATCTTCAACATTAACTTGATTTCTTTTCAAGTAACTTGGTAAAACATACTTTACAGAAATAAAGATGTTTGACTATAAAATAAAAATCCCCCACTTAACAGAAATTAGTAGCTGAGAGAGCATACCTAGCGCACTTTTCCATGTTGCTGTATTTTGAGTGAAAAGACTGACTATTGAAAGACTGACTTCGGATGAGTTTGGATTTCTTGATTTCTTTGCCTATAGTAAAAAACAGAAATAAGGAAAACACAATTGTTCAAATCACTCTTGCTTGTTTCAATTCCTATCCCCTCCCAAACTCCTCCTCAGCTTGAAATAATTGGAAAAGATCTTTGCTGTACTATCCACTAAGAACTATCAAAGCAAGTGACAGTAAAAGGAGGTCTCAGATAATTATCTCATTTAGTAGAATGGCTTGGTCTAAAATAGTATCTGTAAAAGAAAAGCCACTTCTTACTTGTGGATGGGATGGCAGAAGAGGAGCCAGGAATGGAGATGCTCTTGGACAGATTTGAGAGTGTCTTGGTGTCTCTACCTAAAATAATAAAATCTGTTTTAAGTTTTAAAATTTCCTTTAAGCCTTCATTAAGCTCTATAAATAAATATAGGAAAGCAAAGAATACATGAATCACTAATCCTAGATAGTGTTGCCAACCCAAAGGAAATTGATTCGGATAAGCCACCAACTGCCCTGCGGGAGAAAGATGTGCAATCTCCTCTACGATTTGTTATTGTTTGCTGTTGAGTCTGAACTGATCCACAGCTAACACCCCAGCAGAGACTGCCTTTGGGACTGCAGTGTAGTTTCTTACCTCCAGACCACTGTACAATCTACCTCCTCAGGAAAGCTACTAGAGATACTGACTGGACAGCAACAAATTAGGTGTTTATCCCTGTTGTTGTTGGGTGCCGTCGAGTACAACCCATTATGACCCTATCAACAACAGATCTGAACCCTGTCCTTTCCTGTACCATCTTCACACTTCCTGACACACTAGAGCCATTGCAATTGTAACAATGTCGACCCACTTGGTCGAGGATCTCTCTCTCCTTTGCCGCCTGGACCTCCACCCTTCCCAGCATCATGTCCTTCTCCAAGGAACAGCCCCTCCTAGCAACATGCCACAAGTATGTGGGGCGAAGTTTCATCATTCTTGCCTTTGAAGAGCACTCCAGGTGCACTATCCCCAAGACATAACTGTTTGTTCTGTCGGCTGTCCATGTCACTTACGATTATTTAACTTGTCAGTTATCCCTAAATATGCAGTATTCATTTTCAAATGAACTTTGCATATTTCAATCTGTGCTTCCATTTCACAGTCTTAGTACTGCTCATCAGATTTATCACCGTAAGCATTCTTCATTGTTGTTGTGTATCACAGAGTAGGAACCAACCAACAGCTGACCCTCCAGTGGAGTTTTCAGAGGCAATTAATTGCATGGGAGGTGATTTCCCACCCTTCTCCCATGGAGCAGCTGGTGTCCTGGAGATGTGTGCTTTTGTGATTGCAGCACAGCTTCTTGCCACTGTTGTTGTTGTAAAGTGCCGACAAGTCACTTGTGATTCATAGCGAGCCTATGTACAGCAGTCCTGTACCCTGCTCTATCCTGTGCCAAACTTATGGTCTCTGGCACACCTTCTCCCGCTATCTCAGTCACGAAATCAATCTATCTCATCAAGGGTCCTCTCTTGAGCTGTCCTTCCAGCCTCCCAAGCTTGATATCCTTCTCCAAGGACTGGTCCCTCCTAGCAACATACCCTATTAGGCATTTATTTACTTATTTGGTGAAATATATAAAGCAAATCATTTCCACAAATTTTATATATAAAGATCAGTGTAACTATTCTTTCCCAATTTATTTCCTTATAATTAACATAAACTCTCTGGCCCTAAGCTTATCTGACTTTTTGAGATGCTACTGTCAATTTGATTACATACAAAGAGCTAATATTAGCTCAAGGAAGATCAACTCAACAAAACTCATTGCTACAGAACGGAAATGGCTGACCCTCCAGCAGGTTTTCAGAGGCTGTAAAGCACATAGAAAGAGACTGTCCATCCTCCTCCTGTGGAGTACTTGGTGGATTCAAACTGCCTGCCTTTAGGTTGGCAGTGCAGACTTTACAAATAAAAACAAGCTGTTTATTTTATTGTTCTTATTATTATGTTATTGTTTGGTTTATTGCTTAAAGATTATAATTTAGGGCAACGGTTTTAGGTATGTAGGTGTTTGTCTAGCTTCTATGGCTCTAGAAGACATGGATGGCTTTGAGAATCTTAACTTGCGTTCCATACACACATCCTCAATCAAGATTCTCCTACAGAATCTTAGATCAAATTGTTCAGTAATGGCAGCACTGCACAGCTCTTCTGTCCTAAAGGTACACAGGCAGATTTTAACAAGTCCTCTGTTTCAGAATTTTTCTTCTTCCAGTGTTACTCTAGATCCATGGAGGTCTACTGTGATAGCATGACAGCTGTTTGTAAGCTTTTAAAATTTCAGGCAATCAAGAAATTAAAAAATACTGAAATACTACAAAGCATCATCTCAGACCACAATATTATCAAATTAAAAATTAACATCAGGAAGATCAAGGGGGTGGGACCTCAAATACTCAGAAACTATCCCCTATCTTAAACACTATGGGGCCCTATCGTTGTTGTTGTATACCAATTAGTCGGAACCAACCCATAGCTGACCCGACAGTGTGTTTTCAGAGGCAGAACCCTGGACAGGAGGACACTGCCAATCTTTCTCACAAAGAACTGCTACTGGATTTGAACTGCCTGCCTTTGACTTGGCAGTATAAGTCCTTACCAATCAGCCACTAGAGCTTTCTGAGTCAGAAGAAATAAAAAGAGAAATTGAAAGTGTTTTAAAACAATTAAGACTAAAAACACAACATACAAAAATCTTTGGGAACACCAAAAGCAGTGTTTGGAAATCATTTCGTAATATAGCACGTACATCAAAATAGAAGAACTCAAATCAACACTTAAACCTACCATCTCTGACAATTAGAAAAAGAACAGCAAGCAAAGCTTATCGTCTCCAGAAAAAAAGAAATAATCAAGAGTAGAAATAAATGAAACAGAAAAATAATAGAAAAAGTCAGCCAGAATAGGAATTGGTTCTTGAATGTCACTGGCAAATCTAACAAAAGAATGATGTGCAAATAACACAAATAAGAAATTAAATAGGTGATGTCATAACAGAATTAACTGGAGGATGGGCAATCTCCACCTGTGCAATTAATTGCCTCTGAAAACCTGCTGGTGGATCAGCTGTGGGTTGGTTCCTACTCAATGGTACACAACGACAAGAAGGAAAAAACATACTCTAATGAATATGAAAACCTAGATGAAATGGACAAATCTTTAGAAACTCACTGCCTACTTAAACTAAAACAAAGGTGGAAAATTTTACAGATTCATTAAAGAAAAAATTGAACCGATGCTAAAAATATTTCCAACTAAAAACCATCCTGACTCTAGCTTAGATGTCTTCACTGGTGAATTCTGCCAAATATTTGAAGAAAACCTGGCCCCAACTGTGTCCAAATTATTCCAGAATAAATAGCTGGACTCCTGAACTCATTCTACTAATAATCCTGACCCCAAAATCAGGCAAAGACAATACTAAAAGTGAAAATTATAGACCAATATCTCCCATGAACATAGATGCAAAAATTCTCAGTCAACAGAACCGAATATAAAATTTTTAAAAAACCATCACTGTCAAGTGGGATTTATACTACCTGTGCAAAGATGGCTCAACATAGTAATTAGTGTAATCCACAACATCATAGTAAAGAAAATGTTTTATTAACACCCACGTGCTCATTCCAACTGATGCAGAAAAGCTATTCACAAAATTTAGCACCCTTTTCTGATAAACAACCTCAACAATATAAGAATAAGAGATACATTCTGTAACAAAATTAAATGTGTACATATACAAAACCAATGGTAAACATTACTCTCAATGGAGAAAGAAGGCATTCCCTTTGTGAATCGGAACCAGACAAGGATGGCATTTATAATCACTCCCATTCAATAATGTATTGGAAATCCTAGTCAGAACAATAAGCTAAAATAAAGAATTTGGATTTGCCAAATCAAATTGTAAAAAGTATAATTATTTTTAATCAATTATATGATCCTATTGTTGTTGTTGTGTGCCATCGAGTCGTTTGTGACTCATAGCGACCCTATGTACAACAGCCCTAAACTCTGCTCTGTCCTGTGCCAATCGCACTGTCTCGGACACCCCCATCCCGATTACCCCAGTCACTGAATCAATCCACCTCATAGAGGGCCTTCCCCTCCTGCGCCATCCCTCCACCCTCCCAAGCATGATATCCTTCTCCAAGGACCGGTCTCTCCTCACAACATGTCCAAAGTATGTTAGACGGAGCCTCAGAATCCTTGCCTCCAAGGAGCCAGTCGGTTTAACCCTTTCCAGGACAAATCTGTTTGTTTTCCTAGCAGTCCATGGTATTCTCAATACTCTTCTCCAGCACCACAGCTCAAAGGCATCAATTCTCCTTCTATCCTCTTTGGTCATTGTCCAACTCTCTGATGCATAACAAGTGATTGCGAAGACCATGGCCTGTATCAAACGCACCTTGGTCTCCAGAGAGACACCATTGCTCTTCAGTACTTTGGAGAGGTCCCTAACAGCAGACTTTCCCATGGCAATGCACCTTTTAATTTCCTGGCTGCTGGTGCCAAGACTGTTGACTGTGGAGCCAAGCAAACTAAAGCTGTGTACAATCTCAATCTCTTCACCATCCATACTGATGCTGCCAATTGGTCCAGTGGTGAGAATCTTTGTCTTCTTGACATTGAGCCTCAATCCATATTGTAGGCTGCAGTCCTTGACACTCTGCAGCAGTTTCAGCAAGCAGGGTTGTGTCATCTGCATAACGCAGATTGTTGATAAATCGTCCACCAATCTTGACCCCACATTTGTCCTCATAGAGCCCAGCCTCCCGGATAATCTGTTATGCATATAGGTTGAAAAGGTATGGAGATAGGATGCATCCCTGGTGTATGCCCTTCCCAATTTTGAACCATGCAGTGTTCCCTTGCTCTGTTCTGACGACTGCCTCCTGGTCCAAGTATAGGTTTCGCATTAGAATGATCAAGTGTTCTGGGATTCCCATTTTTCTCAGAGTCAGCCACAGTTTGTTATTATCTACACAGTCAAATGCCTTTGCATAGTCAATGAATTTTGTGTTTAATATGATCCTATATATTAAAAAATTGTATCAAAAACTCAGCAACAAAAAAAATACTGTATTTAGTTAAGCAATTCCGCAAAGCAGCAGGGTCCAAGATTAACAGGTAGAAATCAGGTGAATTCCTCTACAGTAACAAAGAACACTATGAAAAAGAGATATGGAAAACAATGCCATTTGTAATAGTCACCTAAAAGATTACATAGAAATAAACAGAACTAGAAATACAAAAATCTTATACAATGAAAATGATAAAACATTACTACAAGATACTACCATAAAAGAGACCTACATAAATGGGGAAAATGTACCTTGCTCATCATGTATCAGAAGACTTAATATTGTGAAAATGGAAATACTACCAAAAGCGATCTATTGATATAATGTAACACTGATCCAGATCCCAGTAGCATTCTTCAATGAGACTGAAAAAGTAATCATCAATTTTAAAAGGCAGAGACCACAGGTAGACCAGGAGTTATTAAAGAAGAAAAAACCAGTAGAAGGCCTTAAAATTCCTGACCCCAAAATCTGCTTTACAGTCATGGTAACTAGAACAACCTGGTATTGCTACAGCGACAGGCAATATGCCAATGGAATAGACTGAAAATGCAAAAACAAATCCATCCATCTATGGACAGCTTTAGAGAAAGGTACTGACAAAAACTATAGAAAATTGAAACAAGATCTATATGTCAGGTCATATAACTCAAGAAACATGCCTCCAGAAACTCTATGAACTTTGATAAGTGTCGATAGTTATAGAGGGGCTTCAGACCTTTTGTTCATAGGGTCGCTATGAGTCTTGCTCGACTAGAAGGCAATCAACAACAACATAACTCAAGAAAGAGCACACATCTAGGTGCAAACCCCAGAACTAAAGAAAAACCTTCCAGCCCTAATCTATGACACATTGTTGTTGCACTGTGTACCGTAGAGATGGAACCGGCCCATTGCTGACCCTCTGGTGGGTTTTCAGAGGCAGTTAATTACACCAGAGGAGACTGCCCATCCTTTTCCATGGCATAAACTACCAAAACTAATGGAAAGTGCACAAAAAGCAGAGGATAAACAAGACAACTGAAAAAAACTAAAATCCTTATGTGCATCAAAGTTTATCTCCAAAAGAATGAAAAGAGAACCTATAGATTTGGAAAAAAAATATTTAGCAATGACATTATCTGGCAAAGGATTAAGCTTTACTTTTACAGAAAACTCCAACTCAACAAGAAAAAGACAAACACAACTCAATTATAAAATGGAAAGAAGATATGCAGAGACATTTCACTGAAGACTTTCAAATGACCAACAAACCGGAAGTGATAGCACCATTAGGTATTATATAGAGATGCAAATCAAAATGAGAAGATACCATCTCCACCCAGCAACAGCAGTAAAGCCAAGTAAGAGCACATAGTAAATGCTTGTGAGGATGTGGAGAGATTGAAACATGCATACAACGCTTATGGGAATAGAAAATGGTGCAACTACTATGGAAAACAACTGGGAGCTTCCTTAGAAAGCTGGGAAAAGAAGTATCATATGATCCCGCAGTCCCACTATAAGGTCTATATCCTGGACAAATATATACATGCACACTCGTATTCAAGCAGGAGTGGCATCCACTTCCTAAACAACATTCCTCCTGAAACTATGAACTTTGAGAAGTGATAATATTTATAAAAAGGCTTCAGGTCTATTGTTCATAGGGTCGCTAGGAGTCATGCTCAACTAGACGGCAATCAACAAAACAAAAAACACTCATATTTCACTGAAGCAAAGAGACTGAAACAACCCAAGTGTCATGAACAGATGTACAGATAAACAATGGTTCATTCACACAATGGAGTAATATGTAACACTTAATAAAAACAACAAAGATTCTTGAAATACCACATGAACATGGATGGGTGTAGAGAATATTATCTTAAATAAGTCAGTCACAAAAGGACCATGTAAGGCCACTATTATAGAATCAAAGGAAAGGTTTACACATAGAATCCTAAATGGTTACCAGAGATGGGAAAGGATGGGAGGGAGTAGAAATTGATAAGCCGGATGAAGGGAAAGGTGATACATAATTTAATGTCTTGTAAATAATGTTATTAAAATGTGTATGAATGATTAAATGAAAATGTAATTGTTGTTGTGAGGTGACAAATTGAGTATGAATCACAGCAACAGATCT
This sequence comes from Elephantulus edwardii, assembly GCF_000299155.1. Lineage (NCBI taxonomy): Eukaryota > Metazoa > Chordata > Mammalia > Macroscelidea > Macroscelididae > Elephantulus > Elephantulus edwardii. Next base: position 40,385,763 of record NW_006399752.1, read on the forward strand.
GAACCCTGTCCTATCCTGTTCCATCTTCATCACCTCTGATACATTTGAGCCCATTGCTTAAGTTACTGTTGTTAAGTCTGGGCAAAGGGGCCCAAAGAGAAGAATGAAGCATTCAGAATTCAAATGCTGATGGCCTTTCCTGCTGCTGATAAGAAGAGCCTGCGTGGCTGAGCTAGCAGGTGGATCGTAAATCAGAGTGGAATGTCCCTCCCTAAAGACTCTGTTTATAAAAATCCTCCCCAGTAAGTTCACAGTGATGTCCCTATTCTTTATCTCCAGAATGAGGAACTCACCTGGGAGCTCTGCCCGCCCCCCTCCCCCCCACTTTAATAAAGTTGCATTAAGCTTTCTCTTATTCTCTCTAATTTCATTCTTAAGTCTGCTAACTTAACAACTATGTCAGTCCATCCCGTTGGGGGTCTTCCTACCTTTCAGTGACCCTCCACCTTTCCAAGCATGATGTCCCTCTCCAAGGAATAGCCTCTCCTAGCAACATGCCCAAAGTATGTGAGATGAACCTTTGTCAACCTTGCCTGCAAGGAGCATTCTGGATGTATCCTATGCCAAGACATATCTTTTTGTTCTATTGGTAGTCCATGGGATATTCATTAATCTTCTCCAACATCACAGCTCACAGGCATCAACTCTTTTTCTATCATCCTTATTCACTGTCCAGCTTCCAGAAACATAGCAAGTAATTGAAAAGACCATGACCTGAATCAGGTACACTCAAGTCTTCAAAAACTAACATCATTGCTCTTCAGTAATCTAGAGGTGTCTCTGGCAGCAGACTAACCCAATGCAGCATGTTTCCCGACCTCCTGCCTGCTGGGACCAAGAGTGTTGATTGTGAATCCAAGTAAGATGAAATTGTTGACAACTTCAATCTTTTCTCCAACTATCACAATGTTGCTTATAAGTCCATTGGTGAGCATTTCTGTCTTAAGATTCAGTCCATATTGAAGGCTATAGTCGTTGATCTTCTGCAGCAAGCATTTCAAGTCTTCTTTACTTTGAGCAAGTAAGGTTGTATCATCTGTTGTTGAAGAGTCTTCCTCCAATCCTAATCTCACATCCTTCTTCATAGAGTCCAGTTTCTTGAACAATCTGCTCCATATACATATTGACTGATACGGAGAAAAGATACAACTCTGACGCCCAACTTTCTTAATTTTTAAACTATACAGTGTTCCCATGTTCAATTAGGACAACTGCTTCTCAGAAAACATTGTTACAAAGTTATAAAACAAAGAGTGCATGGATGAGTGAATGAAAAACTAGTATGATTTGTAAGTTTTCACTCAAATGGGAAAATAAAAATAATGTAAATAAAGCAGATTTAAAAAATAAAACAAGCCAAACCCAGCCAATTTACTAAGCTTTCCTTCTGAAGGCCTTGAACTGTCATGATAATTCCCAGTATTTGTTCTTAACATCTGTATTACACAAAGCATTTAATTATGTAAAACAAATTTGAACAAGATGAAAGAAAGTGAAGCAAGTGCCAATATCAAATTACTAACAATACAGTCTTCCGGAAAGTCAAGATGCAACATAGATTGTGTAACTGACTGGAGAAGACAGAGGAAAACTACTTACGTTTCTTATCAAAGACTTTATCATTCACAGGCCTTCCATCATTCTGTTGCTTCTCTTTCTCCAACTGCTCCTGTTATCAAAACATTTTCTTAGCATTAGAGGAATGACTTGAATTAATGTAAGAAATTCTTCTTATAAGAAATGACTTTACAGGTACAAATGCAGTTCACAAAAATGCTCAGAAGAACTTTTGTTTGTATGTGTGTGTTTTCAAATTAGTAACTAAAGAAATCAAGAGCCTTCTAGATGTCTGTGTGCCCTGAGGGTTAAAACAATGCTGGATGCCAGGACAGTTGAAAAAGTAAAGCCTTGGACAGCAGTGATGCATGAGATCCTACAACAGAATTTTGCAAGACCAAATGGCTCATTTATCCCACATCTCTTTTCAGCATAACTGGCACAAGTAAACCTCCTGCCAGGTGGAATATATAGAAATCAAATGGAACATATCTGTGGCAAGAGGCTATAGAGAAGCAAATCATCTTCCACCAGAGAAAGGCCACATTTGAACAACAGACAAGTAACTATTCTTATGCAAGTTCAAGAAGAACTTGAATAAAAAAAATCCATGAGAATCAAACTACAACATTAAGTATATACCACTTGAACTTAGAGATCATATCAAGGATAGATCTGAGGCAGTGAACACCAGTGACTGAAGACCAAATGAGTTGAGAAATTATATCATGGACATTATACATTAAGAAAGCAAAAGCCATTTAAAAAAAAAACAACCCAAAAGCAACAACAAAGAAAACAGGAATGAAAAAAAGATTATGTCCAAAGTTGCTGTTCAGCAGGAACTGACCCATAGCTGACCCTCCAGTGGGTTTTCAATGGCAGTAAATTACAGAGGAGGAGATTGGCCATCCCTCTCCTGTGGTACGTCTGCTGGATTTGAACTGCATGCCTTTGGGATTGCAGTGCAGATTTTTACTACTAGGTCACCAGAGCTCCCTTGCTTGTGAACAAAGAGTAGCTAGAAAACAAGAGTATTATGAATAATAAAAGAATATAAGATATTATTTCAAAGGGCAGCTCCAGAAACCACCAATCAAGTAGTATAATGAAATATGTAAAGATCTAGAAATAGATAATGAAAATGGGTATCTTAACTTGAAATAACTGAAACAAAAAAATACAAGCTTCAAACTGCAATAGTGAAGGATTCTGTTAGCAAAATACTGATGGACACAGGGGATATCACAAGACAACGGAAGGAATATAGTCATTACACCAAAAAGAAGTAGCTGACATTCAAGCCACTTCAAGAGGTAATCGCTGATCAAGAACTCATAGTACTAAATGAAGAAGCTCAAGTTGCACTGAAGGCACTGGCAAAAAACAAGATTCCAGGAATTGTTAGAATACTAATAAATGTTTCGACAAGCAGAACCCACACTATAAGCAAAGCCAGCCAGCCACAACCACCCACCTCAGGCATGTCAGCCACCGAGGCTGGTAGAGTCCAAAGTCAGCAAATAGAGAGCTGGCTCTCTGCTGATGACATGCACCTTTCTGCCCCAGATGTCTCTCTTGTGGGGTTTGAACCTAGAGACTTAAGACTTCCCTTTACAAGGCTGTGAGTCATTACCCTAAATTCCTCTCTATGGATAAACCATTGTCAATCAATGATTTAGCCACACAGGTAATAACTAGGGAGCTCTGGTGGCTTAGTGGTAAGAGGTTGTGCTGCCAACTCAAAGACGTGCAGTTCCTGTTGACAATACACAACAACAACAACATGGATAAATCACTCACTCATTGTGGTAGAATCAAAACCAACTCACAGCGGACGCTCCTGCGGGTTTTCAGAGGCTGAGCGTTACATCGTATGGGAGAAAATTATTCACCTTTACCCCAGGGGCCCCTGTGGATTCGAACTAACAGGCACATGACTCCGGCTTAGCAGTACAACAATCTATGCACTAACTGTGCCACCAAAGATTCCTCTAGAGATAAACTCTGTGTGTGTAGTGTGCCATCAAGTTGGAACCAACTCATAGCTGCCCTTCCCAACAGTCTTCAAAAGTTGTAAATTGCACAAGATTACCCATCTTTCTCCTAAAGAGCAATTGGTGAATTCAAAGCAAGTACCTTTGAGTTGGCAGTGCCATCTTACCACTATAGAAAGATATTAAAATGTCATTGGTTTTTCTTCTCTTACATACCCCAGCCCAAGATTAATTTAAAAATGAATGGAGCTGTATATTGACAGGCAACAGGAAGAAATTCAAGCCAAATTCAGAAAAGGTTTGTAATGTGGGATATTATTGTGGATGTAAGATGGATCTTGGATTAAAGTAGGGAATACCAGAAAGGTGCTTCTTTGTATTTTATGGACTTTGCAAAGGTATTTGATTTTGTGGATGACAACAAATTAAAGATTGTGAGGAATAGGAACTTCAGAATATTTAAGTGTGCTCGTGTGCAATTTGTACATTTACCAAGAGGAAGTTGTTCAAACAGATGATGTGCATACTGTGTAGACCAAAATCAAGAAAAATGTATCTCAGTGTTTTATCTCTTTATAACAGTTATTCAACTTGTATGACAGGCAAAAAATAATTCAAGAAGCTGGACTAGATGAAGAATATGGCATCAGGATTGAAGGGATATTCATTAGGAACCTGCAATTAATACATAACATCATTTTGCTTGCTAAAAGTGAAGATGACCTGAAGCATTTTCCAGTAAAGATCCAAAGCTATGTTGTTGTTGCTGTTAGGTATCTGAGTTGAGTAAGACTCACAGCAACTTATGACAAAAAGATCTGAGCCCTGTCCTAGCGAGTGCCATACTCATCATCTTTGACATACTTCATTTCATTGAAGGTCTTACTCCCTTTCACTGACCCTCCACCTTTCCAAGCAAGATGTTCCATTTTAAGGAAGGGCATCTCCTAGCAACATGCTCAAAACACGTAAGATGAAGTTTTGCCATCCTTGCCTCAAAGGAACACTCTGGTTGCACTTATTCCAACATTTATCTGTTTATTGTTTTGGCAGTCCGTGGCACAGTCAATGTTCTTCTCCAACATCACAAATGAAAGGCATCAACTCTCCTTATGTTATCCTTATTTACTGTCTAGCTCTCACATGCATAGCAAGTGACTGAAAGACCGAGGTTTGAATCAGGTATACCTTAGTCTTCAAACTCATATCATTGCTCCTCAGTAATTTGGAGAGTTACCGAGTAGCTAACTTGCCAAATGCAATGAATCTCCTCATCTCCTGACAGCTAGAACCAATCTTTTCTCCACATATCACCATTGGTCTAGTGGTAAGGATTTTTGTTTTCTTGATGATGAGATGCAATTTATATTGCATCCTTGATCTTTTGCAGCAAGTGCCTCATGTCTTCACACTTTCAGCAAGTAAAGTTGTGTTATCTTCATAACACAGGTTAGTGATGAATCTTCCTCTGATTCTGATGCTAAATTCTTCTTCACAGAGTCAAGCTTCTTTAATTATATACTCAGCATATAGATTGAATAGGTATGGAGAAATTACACAACTATACATTTCAGGATTTTAAACCATGTGGTGTTTCTTTATTCTGTTTGGACAACAGCCTTTTGGTTTAGGTATAAGTTTCATATGAGCATAATTAAGTGTTATGTGTGGTTCACACTGTCAAATGATTTTGCATAGTCAATAAAACACAAATTGACATTCTTCTGGTATTTTCTGCTTTCAGCCAGGATCCATCTGACATCCATGGTGCCATGCCCTCTTCCAAGCCCAGCTTGAACTTCTGGAAGTTCTCTGTAAATATATTGTTCTAGCCATTTGGTAATTATTTTTAGTAATATTTTTCCTGCATGTGATGTTAATAACAAAAAGAAAAGAAAGATCCTCACAAGTGGGCTAATAAACATCATCATCATAAATAAAGAAAACATTGAAGTTGTCAAGGATTTTGCCTTATTTGGATCACCAACCAATGCTTATAGAAGCAGCAGCTAAGAAATCAAAGCACCTGTGTATAAAACTGGACATTTCTGCTGAAGGGAAAAAAATTCTTTAAAATACCAAAGAACAAAGAGGTCACTAGAAGTGCTTAAAGTACACCTGATTCAAATCATGGTATATCCAATGACCTCATATATAAGTGAATGCTGGACAACAAATAGGGAAAAGTGAAGAGGAATGGACACCTCTAAATTATGGTGTTGATGAAGAATGTTTCCTAAAACATGGGCTGTCTGAAGAACAAACACATCTATCTTGGAAGAAGTACAGGCAGAATATTCCTTAGAGAATATAATAGGAAGACTGTCTCAATTACGGCAAGCATATTGTTTCTGAAGAAACACATCATGGGTGGAAAAGTAGAGGTTCCACTGAACAACAAAAGGAAGGTCGCCAATGATTGACTGGGACAAGGACTGCAATAACGGACTCACATCCAGCAGTGGCAGTGGTACCGAGGACCATGCAGAGCTGGGCAGTGTTTCAACTCAACAGTACGTAACAAGAACAAAACCAAATGTAGCTCTCCCTGTAGATAGTAGGCAGAACAGATTTCAGAAGACTAAATCTTGTCTTTTGTCATTTAGGAATGAACGTGAAATTAATATGAAAATGAAAGGAATGGCATTTAGTGACAAATGCCATTATTACTGTTCACAAATACAACGTCTGTCCGTGTATGTGCTGGGGAGGGTGTCTATGGGAGAACACAGCATACCATTTCCAAAAGGAGTAGTTCTTCTCTTTCTTTCTCTTGATCCAACAAATCCTTTTCATAGAACTTTTTCTGGAACTATTTAAAGTTTAAAACAAATTGTGAAATGTAAGTGATCACCTTCAGCCAATTTTTTAGTAACTGTTTTGATGTAAGATAAAGAAAGTGTACTTACAGCATCCATAGACATTTCCATTCTGTCCAACTCTAACACAGTCTATAAAGAAAGTGTTTGAAGTTATCAAGCAGTAGTCAACTTTAAACAAGCAATCACTCAAAAAGATTTTTTTATAGGGGGGTTTCATAGAGAATTTTATACTAGGCAGCAGGTGGTTAAATTACAAACCTCTAAAGTTTCTTTATATTATCCATTCTATTTATAATCAAACTCTACATAGTTATCTAAGTCCTAAGGTTCACTCACATTTTCAAAAGTTCTTTTACCCTTAAGACTTGTAAGTATAGTTGCATATTTTAAATACTGTTGTTCTTGTGTGCTATCAAGTCAAAACCAACTCATGGTTGACCCCCCCAACAGGCTTTCAACAGCAGTTAACTGCATGGGAGGTGAACTCCCCATCCTTTTCCCATGAAGTAGCTGGTGCATTTGAATCACATGTCATTGGGATTACAGGGCAGATTCTTACTACTAGGCCATCATGTAGCTAAAACAATCTCCATTAAGTTCCAGTGTTCATCTTTCTCGGAATCTTCAGGAATTCAAGACAATTTTCAAAAATTTATAAGTCTTTTTGGCAAAATCTAGATGAAGTACAGGAGCTCTGGTGACCACTGGGTTAAGGTCTGGTGGCCTTTGTCAACACAACAGCTCCTCCACAGGAGAAAGATGGACAGTCTCCTCTCTTGAAATTTACAACCTCTGAAAACCCACTGGAGGGTCAGCTATGAGTTGATTCTGACTTTACAGAGCATAACAATAACAGCAACATATGAAGTAAGCAATATTCTGTAATTCGGCTTAAAATCCTTAGTTTCTTATAAAGAATTTTTTGGTTAACCTATCAAAATAAGGAGTTTGCACTGAAAATATTCTTTCAATTTCTTTTTTGTGTTCAGAATACAATACTCTGAAACAAAGTTATTGTGATCAAACATGTAACTCAAAGTTTATGAAGATATTCTTCTCCTAAATATTGTCTAGGCATACTTTTAACAGCCCGAACAACATAAATCACAATCATAAGCCCAAGTATCTATTACTAATATCTTTTGAAGCTTTATTTTTATGCTGAAATTAATTTTAAAAATTATGCCATAAAATATCCCTTTCTTTCTTCAAACAAAGTTACTTTCAATCTAAAAATATCGGTTGAAGTAAGCTATTTCATTTTTTTTAGCTATTTCATTTTCACCCCAATACGTTGGGCAGCTATCGCAGAGATTCCCACAGAAATACTTCAGCTAGACAATTATACTACATGTAGCCTTTTCAAGGGACAACTTGATTTCCTCATGTGACATGGAATTAAAATAAAGAGTTGTACTCCAAAAATATACATTACAAAATAATTATTAATCCAGCCATTTAATCAGATCACCATTCTACCTATCTGTAGGTTTGGCTTATATTAGTTCTTGAATTGACAAATCATTTCAGGAAAACAACTACCCCCTCCCCCATCTGTATGATTTTGACAATTTAATTCCCTTGTGTAAGGTTCTTGTAATCAATTGGTGAAGGAAAAAAATTACTGGTGAAGACCTCTCTGTCGTGTGTGTGTGTGTGTGTGTGTGTGTGTTTAGATTTAAATGCATATCCAGGCCAAGTATTACTGGTTATTTCAGTAACAATAATAATATTTAAGTAAAATAAAACTATATTAATTAAGACTAAGTTAAAAATGATTTTATTAAAAAGCTTCTCATGATTCTCATGTGACACGTCTATCAACGATCACTAGGAAAAAATCAAATAATTCTTCAATTACATTAAATGCCATCCTTATTAAGTTGTTAAAGACCTTAAATTTTTGTGCTACAAGTCCATTTTTCTCAAGTAATGTGCTAGTGCCACATATGCGCACAGTGCACAGAGGGAATCAAGCTGCAGAGGTTCGTGGGCTGCAAAAACCACACTGTGTGCCTCTGAGTGAAATATGGCAACTGTGTCAACTGTCAAATTGACATTCCAATTCAGAAAAGCAATCATTTTTGTTTTATCTTATATAAACATTATTTAAAGATGGTAAATAAAACCATTTAAAGATTTGACCTCAATGATTAAAATTTTTACTGTTTTTTTTTTAAATTTTTTTTTATTTCACTATTTTTTTGTGTGTGTACCATCAAATCAGATCTGACTGGTACAGGAGGACATCGTTCCTCCTTCTCAAGCACAGCATCTGATGGATTTGAACTGTGCACCTCTGAACTAAATTTTTACTGTTTAAGTTTTCTGTTGTTGTTATGTGCCATCGAGTTGCTTGAGACTCATAGCGACCCTATGTACAACAGCCCTAAACCCTGCTCGATCCTTTGCCAATCGCACTGTCTCTGACACACCTGTAAGCTCATGTGCTGAAACAAAAAAACAAACAACCCCAACAAGCAAAATCATAGACACACTGTCACACTGCTGAACAAAGAAACATGCTCAGGGTAACAGATTATATCCAGGCTGACAAACTACTGGGTTGAACAGACCCGTGGATTAACTCTGAAGCCCTTCCCAGGGCTACTGGTGTTAGGTGCCACGGAGTAGGCTAAGTTTAATAGTGACCTCACCACAGTACTGATGAACTGACAAATATGTTGTTGTTGTTGTTATTGACAAATATGGTCATTTAAAAATAAGATCTGGTTAATGAAGTGTTCCCTACTAAATGACCAATATTTATTGAACAGTATTTACCGAATACGTAAGACTGAAGAATTGATGCTTTTGAATTGTGGTGCTGGAGAACAGTATTAAATATGCTATGTTGTTGATATGTGCCATTGAGTTGGAACCAACTGATAGCAGACCTTCCAGCAGGTTTTCAGAGGCAGTTAATCACTTGGGAGGAGACTGTTCATCTTTTGCCCATGAAGCAGTTGGTGGCTTCAAAACGTGAGCCTTTGGGATTGCAAACTAGCTTCTTACCACCAGGCCAGCAGAGGTCCCTAAATATCCCATGGGCTGCCAAAAGAACAAGCAAATCTGTCTTGAAGAACGTATGACAGAGTGCTCCTTAGAGGCACAAGGATGGTGAAACTTCACCTCACATATTTTGGGTATATTTTCAGAAGGAACCAGTCCTTGGAGACACCATGCTGGGAAAAGCAGAAGGTGAGCAAAGGGGAAAAACATCCTCAATCAAACAGAATAACACGGTGACCACCACAATGGGCTTGAGCATGATGGAGGGAGTGAGGATGGTACAGGATAGGGCAAGGTTCAGGTGTACTGCTCAAAGGGTTGACATGAGTCAAAGTCAACTCCATGACACCTAATAACAACAGTAGTAAGCACTGTGCTGCCAACCCAAAGGCTGTTATTTGTTAGGTGCTATTGAGTTGAGTATGACCCATGATGGCTCTATGAACAAAGAGAGCTAAACCCCGTCCTACCCTGTGCCATCCTCACATTTCTAACACACTTGTGCCCATTGTGGCAGTCACTGCATTGAGGATCTTCCTCTGTTTCACCAACCCTCCAACTTCCCAAGAATAATATCCCTCTCCAAGGAACAGCCATGTGAAATGGAGCTTTATCATCTTTGCCTCCAAGGAGCACTCTGGCTGTACTTTCTCTAAGACATATCTGTTTGTTCTTTTGGCAGTCAATAGGATGTTCAGTACTCTTCTTCAACACCGCAGCTCAAAGGCATCAATTTCTCTCCTGTCATCATTATTCATTCTCCAGCTTTTAGATGGACATCAATAATTCGAAAGATCATGGCCTGAAACAGATGTACCTTAGTCCACAAACCCAAAGGTAGGCAGTTTGAATTCACCAATTGCTCACCAGGGAGAAAGATGAGCAATCCCTTCCCATGCAGTTTACAGCCTCTGAAAACCCGCTGAAGGGCTGGCTATGAGTCAGTTCCAGCTAACAACAACAAGTTACTATCCTATCAAATACAATACTGAAGCTATACTTAACATTAATTTAATGCAAGAAATAGAAATGCTTGTGCAACAGTGACTCTTACTTTTTTTACAATGGCTAGAACATCTTTATCTTTCTCTTGACACAGGAGTTTTCTCACACACATTTCTAACTGCTGTAGTAGATGTTTATCTGCTGGAATCTTCAGAGTCGATTTCACTTTGGGCAACAAGTAGCAAAGTTTCATTCTATAATAAAGAAAATAGGTTTTTACTTTAGTGCATGTTTTGAACAATAAGAACATGAAAATGTCCTCCCAGAAGAGCCGTGGATGAGCATTAACATTACTGGTAAGTATATTCATTTTCTCCTGGACACAGAGCCTACTAATTGGTCCAAAAAGCCTTCTGAGGTCCCAACTCTTCTATCTCTTAGTTGTTGGAATGGACGGAAAACCTCATAAGCAGTTCCTTACTTCATCTCTACCTTGCATGTGAACTTCCGAGTTGTAAAACAGCCCAGTGGTAGATGGAATTTTCTCCAGGACTTAAGAAGCATAAATGACATAGCTGAGCCTCTACATTTTGTGGTTCCTAACATGTACACTATGAGCCTCTACATCTTGTGGTTCCTAACATGTACACTATAATAGACAAAGTGGTAGTCTATAGGCTTTTTATTGTAAGAACAACCTTCCCTCTGTAACTTGATTTGTGCCACTACTAGAACCTCTACTCGGAATATTATTACTTGTTAATTTTTGACTCATGTACTTTTAACTTGTTAAATTTGTGTCTTCTAGGTTGCAATACCTCCATGATACATCTTCAAGGATATGAACATGTACTTCTAAGCACAATTAATAACAGTGCATCTAAATTCCAAAATCAATCTCCATAATAGTCTATGTGTTTCCTACTGTCAAAGGGGCTCTTTAGAGTAGTGAGAGAAGATCTTCACCCTGAAACCCACAGCGTCCCTTTTCAGCAGGAAGTAGCTAAGAGAATACGCCATCCCCTTTTCCTTATGAATCAGGGTGAAGTCTCTCTCAGGGAGGAGTGATAGGGAATGACAAAGGACACACTGATAAAGGAGATTAATCAGAACTGGCTTTGACAAGCACTGTGGCAATTGGACAATTAAAACAGACATTCGGGGGAGGGGGTGGGGAAGAACAACAAACAGGGGAGGAGGGTAGAGAAAACAGTGCAACAATGAAGGAATGAAAACCCAAAATCCCTGTAAATGTTCATTAAAACTAATAAAATTTTTAAAAAATTATATACCCAACAGCTTTGCACGCTGTTGTGTTAGCAAAAAAAAAAAAAAATAATGAAAGAAACTTCAGCGTTCGTTTGACTGTTTTATTTTTCATGAAAAAAAATGTACATGTTAAGTGTTCTGTACTTTCAAGAAGACAGCTAGCCTAAGAGTTCATTTATCCATGAACATGCATACACTGCTGTTATTATATATTACGTCAAGTTGAAAATGACTCATAGCTGACCCTCCAGCAAGTATTCAAAGGCAATAAATCACACAAGAGGAAATTACCCATCTTTCTATGTACATGGAGTACGGATGCTGTGTGTCATTTTATTTTGGGTGAACTAAAGTAGCAAAATTCTCCATTTTCATTGAACTTTCATTTTAATTTGGGGGCAGGAGAGAGAAAATAAACAAGTAAAGGTTCACTCTGTCAGGTTGCAGTAAGTACTATGGAGATAAATAAAACAGAGATAGGCAACAAAGGAGATGATTTTACATCAGGTGGTCAGAAAGATCTTCACTGAGGAAGACGACAAAAAACTGAAGAAAATTTGGGGCCAGTCTATGTGAACCTCACAGAAGAACATGAGAGGCAAAGGCAGCAATAGTGCCAAGTCCTTTTGGGGAAGGCTTACCTCAGGTATTGCCTCAGGTTGCTAAGTTGGTCAGAACAGACTGAAGAAGCAAGAGGTGGGTGGCTAACGCAGGGCCTTGAGGACACTGTTAGGACTCCGGTTTTTTGTCTCAGTGCCATGAGAAGCAGAAGGAAATCGCCTAAAACTACCAGTTATTTCCACAACAATATTTGGCTACTGTGTTCAATCAGAGAGTGGACAGTCAAGGACAGGTGAAAGGAAGCAGAGCAGGTTCTTATAAGAATTTAAGAAGCCATGTTGGTGGCTTTAATGAGCACTGTAGCAGTGAAGGTAATGCAAAATGGTTGAATTCTGAATACATTTTTTAACAAAAGGATTTTTGCTAAGAGTAGATAGGCACAGGGAGAAGGTGTTAAGAGAAGGCCTTTGGAGTTGCTTGCAGCAAGCATTGGAGGCGACCTTGGGGGGTCAGGATGATCACGGATGTGCAGCTCGCCGTCTTCACCAACATGCTGGGCGTGTCGCTCTTCCTGCCTGTTGTTCTTTACCACTACGTGGCCTGGCCGTCAACAATCTCAACAAGCAAGAATGAGAGTGGCGCTTTTCCCCCACCCCAGGGTTCCAGGACACAGTCTGAGGCAAGATGGAGGGTATGAGGGGCCTTCACACTTCACTTCATCCCTTCTGCCCATCAGAACATACAAAGCAACTACACCTGGATTTTTCCAAACAACTTTTATTTCCTCAAAGTCTTCCTTAACCCTATGGAACAAGAAGCTGCAACTGAATAGGGCCCAGTATAGGGGCTGATTTCTTTTCTACCCACCCCAATATAAAATATATATATACAGGAGGTCTTTGGCCTAAATAAGTGGAGTGATGAAATGATCATTTACTGAGATGGAAAAGAGCAGATGGTATTATCATAAATAAGTATCTAGGTTTAACTTTGGATATATTACACTGGAGATGCTTGGCACGTGTCTCAGGAAGTTCAAAGTAACCAGTGGCTCTACCAAAGACAGACGGGCAGTATCCTCCGTACAGTATCAGAAATCCAAGAGAAGAGGATCGAAGTCAGAATCGACTGGACGGCATTGAAGTTCTTTTAAGTACCAAATACTCAGGGGCAATGTCAAGTGAACAACTGGATCAAAGAATCCATTGTCTGGGGAGGACATGCATGCTGGAGATATGTACTCAGCAGTCTACAGATGGTATTTGAGCCATGAGATTGGAGATCACCAGTAACATAAGCGTGGTTAGGAAAGACACAGAAGGACAGACCTAAGTTACAAACCACATTCTGATCAACATTACGGTGAAAAGGAAGAAACAGGAGAATGAAGGCGGCTCTGGAGGTTAGGAAGACATCCCAGCCCGCCTTTCTAGGAGGAGGGAGTGTTTAGCAGAAAGGTTATATTCTGCTCTCAGTTAAAACTCCACTTCTCTGCCAAGGCCGGTGTGGAGAGAGACGTGAGGTGCCTGACCTGCTCTGCTTGCTGGGCTTGTTCTTTCATCTGAATGCTCTCCGCACTGCCGTTAGTGATTCTCTCAATGCCAAACCTTGAGAAGCTCAGTCCCAGCCCGGAGCTTTCAGGATGTCTCTAAGTTGAGGCTTCAGCTGAAAATTCGTTGTGTTTATTAGTATTTGCTTTTCATGTAACCAAAAGGGAGAAAGCCGCTCCTTTTCTACAATTCTCAGCTCTATCAGAAGTAATATGGTCTTCATCTCATTCAGAGCTCACCACAGATACTGCTAAGCCTAGTGATGCTTTTTCAAATGAAGGAATTCTAATTATCCCAAAGAGATTATTTTTCCCTTCAATTTCTGGAAGCTGGAAAGAATCTTTTAAGTATTGGTAATCTCTCTCCAGCCTTGATCCTATGTAGATGAATCTTAAGAGTTTCTGTATCTTGCTTATGGATAGGAAAACTCAATATTGTGAAAATGACAAGATTACCAAAGGCAATTTACACATTCAATGCAGTCCTAATACACAAACCAATTCCATTCTTCAACGAGATGGAAAAGGCAATTTCCAATTTCATTTGGAATGGAAAGAGGCCCTGAAAAAGAGCAACAAGGTAGGAGGTGTCTCACTCCCTGATTTCAATTCCTACTATCTTGCTGTGGTGGTCAAGACAGTGTGGTACTGATATAATGACAGACACACAGATCAATGGAATAGAATTGAGAACCCAGAAATTAGCGCATCTACTTATAATCAACTGATTTTTGACAAGGAGATGAAATCAGTTAAGTTGGAAAACGACAGCCTTTTTAACAAATGGTGTTGGTAAAATTGGAAAACTATCTGTAGAAAACCCAAGCAAGATCCACACCTCACTCAGTACCCAAAAACCAACTCAAAGTGGAACAAGGACCTAGGACTAAAACCAAGGACTATACACTTCATTAGAGAAAAGCTTGGAGGAACTCTAGAAGCCCTAATCCACAACAGAGCCAGTCTTCCAAGCATCCTGAAAAGCAACAACCAGGAGAGGATAAAAATATGAATGGGATCGTCCAAGAATAAAATCCCTATGCACATCCAAAAACTTCTCCAACAGGGTGAAAAGGGAAGCCACAGTCTGGGAGAAAAAAGTCTTTGGTAATGACATGTCAGACAAGGGACTTAAATCTAGAATTTATAAAATAGTCAGTCACCACAAGATAAAGGAAAACAACCCAATTGAAAAATGGGCACAGGATATGAACAGACACTTCACCAAATAAGACATTCAGATAGAAAACACACACATGAAGAAATGTTCAAAATCTCTAGCTCTAAGAGAAGTACAAATCAAAACAACTATGAGTTATCATCTCACCCTGTCAAGAATAACAAAATTAACAGAACAGCAAACAGCAAATGCTGGTGAGGCTGCAGAGAAACTGGAACCCTTATTCACTGTTGGTGGGAGTGTAAAATGGTGCGACCACTATGGAAGGCAGTATGGTACTTTCTCAAAAAGTTGCAAATACCATTTGACCTAGCAATTTCACTACTGGGAATATACCCTAAAGAAACCATAACTGCCACCCAAGCAGATATATGCACGCTCATGTTTACTGCAGCTTTGTTCACAATCGCAAAGAGTTGGAAATGCCCATCAACAAACAAATGGACAGAGAAGCTCTGGTATAATCATACAATGGAATACTACGCTGCACTGAAGAAACAAGGAACTCATGAAATATTATACAAAATGGGTGACCCTGGAAGACATGCTGAGTGAAATATCTCAGTCACAAAAGGACAAATACTGCAAGGTGCCACTGTTGTAAAACGGGACTGACTTTGGCGTTTGGGGAAACTAAGAGGGGATAAATAATGTAGACTGCTTTGAAACAGATGAGGGAGAGAACTGTTTAGGAGGAATATATGATTAGGTATTATTGTCATGAAAATTGTCCAGAATGAAAGCTGCATAGAGGACAGCTACAGGTAATTGTATAACAATGAAATAATTTTTTTTTGTACTTTTCAAAGAGAAAAGTGAACTAAGGGGAAGGGGTGGTCAGGGAGGAAAGTGTGCAACTATGAATGAATGGAAATCCAAAGTCTCTGTAAACTTTCATTAAAATAAATTTTTGAGAAAAGAATTTACATAATGAAAAACACTGAACAAATCTATATAGGCACCTCTATTCTTTACAACCCTGGGCAGGTCTGGGAAATAGCCAGCAAGCATTACACAAGCCATAACAGTGATTTATTTCCATAAGATTCCTACGGGGAAGCTAAATTCTTCACGTATATGATCTCAGGGACTTAATTCTCAGTACAGCCTATGAATTGGCTTCTTAGCCTCTCAAAAAACCGAAGCACATAGAGATTTTGTAACTTTCTCAAAGACACACAGGTGGTGTAGAGCTGGAATCTTGGCCCAGGCAGAGTGGCTGCAGATGCTCTCCTCCTCACCAGTCCATGATCCTCTGTCCTCAACTGTGATGCGTTTCCTTCTACGTATCTCTACAGAGCTGGGCTTTTGTATCTGAGGACCTAATGAGTAAATGGTGCTGCCAGACCCATGTCTTTTACTGGCACTTGCTCTGGTTGCAGAGTGGGAATGGGCAAGGATCTTTTACAAGAGATCACAGATTCATGGAGTGTGGCTTGCTGAGTCCTCAATAAGATTCTGACGCAGACTGCTTTCCAACAGAGTCAAAGCTATAATAGGACTTAAGAGTAGCAGAGTAGGCATAATTGAATTTCCTTTCAAACAATATTTAACTTTCTGATAATTGATGACTCAGTAACTCTTAAGTTATTTTCCTAAAATTACTTCAAGTTGTTAAGTTAACCACATAACCAGATCTATTTCTCAAATAATAAGAATTAAACCCTAAAAAAATTAAAGGGAAATTTGGAAAAGCTGGAATTCAACGGGATTGCCTTGTTTTTCCAGGCCTCACAGGGTGCATTCTGACCACATTTCTGTCACAGTGTTAGTGGAAAACATATTTCTTCCCTAAAAAATTTCTGACTTTCTCAACTTTGACTTGATAAATCAATTCCAAGCTGAATCTCTAGTGGGTTTTCAGAGGCTGAAGTCATACAGCCATCTTTCTAACATGAATCAGCCTGTGGATTTGAATCAACTGCCATTGGGCTAATATTGCCACTCCTTGTCCACTAGGCCACTGGCGTTTTGGCTGAAGTCAAGGCAACCCCACCATGGTCTCATTTATATATATGGTTGAGAGAAGATGCATCTCCAATTTTTATGAAATAAAACCAAGAAAATTAAGCCAAATCAGTTGCACTTTCTGTATGCTTGAATTGTAAATGTGCAAATCAAACTCACCTTTAGGTTGGTCCTCCTAAATAATTTATGCTACCTTACAGTTTCGCCAATTTTTCATGTTAAAAAGTATTATAATGTTGACCACGTTGGTTTTGTATAACAGATGCATATATTTCACATTGCATCAAACTCAGTGCAACTCATAGGTGAAAACTTAGCAAGGCGCGCTAGGACTTTGCTTGGGAAACTTTCAGTCAACTGACTTTGATGCTGTCTTTCTTTACTATTAATATGAGATCTTTTTAGGAACAGACTTACAGAGCTAGGATTTTATAACTTTACAGCTAGCATTTCAAATTAACCCCCACCATTTATGCAATGTGAAGATAGCTCCGAAACAGCATGCGTATGGTTGGTCAGGTCCAGTCTAGTCAATCTGACTCACAGAGGCTGCTTACACAGCTGAGAGATCCCTTGCCCTGTGTTGTTCCATCCTTATAATCTTTATTCTCATTAAACTCTTTGTTGCAGTCACTGTGTCAACGCATCTCAATGAGGGTCTTCCTCCCCCTCACTCACTCTTCTTTACCCAGCATGTCTTTAAAGAGACTAATGCCTCTTGATAATATGCAAGCAGTAATGTGAGAGAAAAATTCACCATCCTTGCCTCTAAAGAGCACTCTAATTGCATTTCCTCCAAAACAAATTTGTTTATTCTCTTGACAGTCCATGGTATGTAAATGTAATACTTTTCACCAGCATCACAAGTTGCAGAAATCATTTCTCTTGTGTTTTCCTTATTGTTCAACTTTATAAAGCATATGAAGCATTAAAATTACTAGGGTTTGGGCCAGGTGCACCATCTTTAAACTAACACGTCATTAGTCTTTAGTACTTTAAGGTAGTCCTTGACAGCAGATTTGTCCAGTGCAACAAACCTTTGATTTTTTTTGACCGCTACTACAGTGGATGCTGATTATTGATCCAAGTAAAATTAAATGGTTGACAACATTAAACTTTCTCCAGCTATCCAATGTTGTCTACTGGTCTATTGGTAAGAATTTTTATTTTCGAAATAAAAATGTGAGAAACTCTGGTGGCCTAGGAGGACAGGAAAGGCAGGAAGCTGAAATCCACCAACTGCTCCTCAGGTGAAAAATGGGCAATCTCTTCCTGTAAAATTTTTAATTTGTTTGAAATATAGAGTGTGCAACCCACATGGAAAGCTATAGTTTCTTATCTTCTTCAGTGTTTTTAAGCTTCACTTTCAGCAAGATTGTGTTGTCTCCGTAATTTTGACTTTTGATCATTTCTCTCCAGTCCTGATACCACATTCTTCATCATACAGCCCAACTTCTCATTTGTTCAGCACACAGACTTAATAACAATGGAAAAGGATGCAATCCTCAGGAATATCGCTGTGGATTTCAAACCACACAGCATTGATAGAAGAACTACTTCATCTATGTACAGGTTTCACAGGGCACAATTAAGTGTCTGGAATTCCCATTCTTTTCCACATTATTCAACTTAAGCACAAGTACTCTGCTATATATTGATTATGGAAAGGCGTTTGACTGTGTGGATCATAACAAACTGTGGCTGACTCTGAGAAGAATGGGAATCCCACAACACTTGATCATGCTAATGCGAAACCTATTCTTTGACCAAGAGGCAGTCATCAGAACAGAGCAAGGAAATACTGCATGGTTCAAAATTGGGAAGGGCATACGCCAGGGATGTGTCCTGTCTCCATACCTTTTCTACCTGTATGCAGAACAAATTGTCCAGGAGGCTGGACTCTATGAGAAGCGTGGTGTCAGGATTGATGGAAGATTCATCAACAATCTGCATTATGCAGATGACACAATCCTGCTTGAATGAGGAGGACCAGAAGCGCTTGCTACAGAGGGTCAAGGACTTCAGCCTCCAATATGGATTGAGGTTCAATGTCAAGAAGACAAAGATTCTCACCACTGGACCAACTGGCAGCATCAGGATGGATGGTGGAGACTGAGTTTGTTCATAGCTTCAGTTTGCTTGGCTCCACAGTCAACACTCTTGGCACCAGTAGCCAGGAAATTAAAAGATGTATTGCCATGGGAAAGTCTGCTGTTAAGGACTTCTCCAAAGTACTGAAGAGCAATGGTGTCTCTCTGGAGACTAAGGTGCATCTGATACAGGCCATGGTCTTTGCAATCACTTGTTATGCATGAGAGAGTTGGACAATGACTAGGGAGGCTAGAAGGAGAATTGATGCCTTTGAGCTGTGGTCCTGGAGAAGAGTATTGAGGGTACCATGGACTGCTAGGAAAACAAACAGATTTGTCCTGGAAAGGTCAAACCGGGCAGCTCCTTGGAGGCAAGGATTCTGAGGCTCCGTCTAACATACTTTGGACATGTTGTAAGGAGGGACCAGTCCTTGGAGAGGGACATCATGCTTGGGAGGGTGGAGGGACAGTGCAGGAGGGGAAGGCCCCCTATTGGTGGATTGATTCAGTGACTGGGGTAATCGGGATGGGTGTATCGGAGACAGTGTGATTGGCACAGGACAGAGCAGAGTTTAGGGCTGTTGTACATAGGGTCGCTATGAGTCACAAGCGACTTGACGGCACATATAAACAACAACGACTGTGCTTTAAAGCACACGTCTCTGCTTTCAGCCAAGATCTATCTGACATCAGCCATGTTTCCCTTGTTCCATGGCCTCTTCCGAATCCATTTTGGATTTCTGGCAGTTCCTTGTCAATGTCTTGTTTCATTTTTAATACTCTTGAGCAGGATTTTACTTGGCTATGATATTTATGATACTATTTGATAATTTCTGGTCTTTGTTGGGTCATCTTTTTTTTTTTTGAATGGGAATAAATACGGATCTCTTCCAATTGGTTTACCCGGTAGCTATATTCCAAATTTCTTGGCACAGATTAGTGAGCATGTCCACGATATCTTGAGAGGCATGGTGCCTCAGGTGAGGTCAATAAAACAAACTAATTTAAACACTGTTGAAAGATAGTGTTTCCAAGTCCTATTGAAACACATAAGCTAAAATTGGTAAAAATTTCAAAGCAAATATAAATTCATTTGATTTCTAAATCAGCTAGAAATGGATTTTGAGTATCCACTAAAGACATATTTTCAAATATTTTCTTGGGTTGATACCATACCTCACATTTGCAACTGGATCATGTGTCAGTTCAATAGTAGGTAGAAAAAAGTATTTACAGAAAAATGACTTGGAAAACATCTCTATAATAAATTCACAGGTGTCCAAAAATCGAAGTCTATTCCAGTAACTTTTTCCTTGGCCCAGTTCTAAAAGTAACAATAAAAATTATGAATTTAATCAGTTCTACATGAAATGACATGACAAAAATCAGATACACAAAATCTATGAGATTTTTTCTTACTCAAAATTTCAGTAAAATTCAATATAAACAGAAAAATACTCTATTATAGAGATTCCAGATTTGCATAGTCCACAATTACCATCATTCCTTAAGCCTAACAAAGTGCTTTTAGCTAGATATTACACTTTTTAATTAAACATCATATTCAACTCCATAAACTTTTATTAACTATTCATGACTATCATCTACTGTGTTTGACCATCTAATATGTATGAGGTACTTTAACATATATTAGCTCATTTAATCCCAAAGAAACACCTCAATGGGATATGCACATGTCCCCCAGAGAAAGGTCTTGAATTCTGAGAGATTGAAGTCTCATAGCCATTTAATGACATAGCTAGAATTCTGAGTCTATTTTTACAATTCAATTAACTATGTATTTCCCTCTAATTTCTTTAAAACTATTTTTACTCAATTAGTCATATGTAAATACATGATTATTAACAATCATTCCAATCAACATTTAAAGGTTAATTTCCTCTTTATTTAAATGCTCAGAGGTAAAATTCTAAGTATCTAAAAACACAGAATCCTCTTTCAAAATAATATGAGGTCCTGCAATGAACAATGAAAACGAGATGTAAAATGATTATAGGTGTACAAGAAGAGTAAAGAAAACAAAATTTAATTTTTTCTTAAGGGAAATGTCTTGAGGCGTCTCATATTTACTCATGTTTATATATTGGATAGAAAAATGTAATAAGTACTTTAAGCATTATAGTCAAATAAGCATATGAATAAGTACAGAGAATTGAAAAATTCACTAAATATATACAGGTATGTACCACCATTTCTAGAATTAATAGTTTAACTAAAGGAATCTTCCCTGATTTTAATCCTCAACAAGTTAAATGTCACCTATTATTAACTGACTTTGTTTCTTGAGATATTTCAAAGCACCTCTTAGCCTATTATAGATTCACAGGCTTGTGACTTACATATTTACTTAAGAAAAAATTAAAAGGCAAAGTCACATTCTTTTAATTTTGTTAATATTTAAATTGTTCTTAAGTGTCATTGAGTTGACTATGACATATAGATTCCCTATGAGTCTAATAATTTAGACATTACTTTAAATATTTTCATGTAATATATAAAGTAGGAACATAATATAAATCATTAGTCACTGGTATTCTATTTTTATTTTCGTTCCAAATCTTCTTAGAAGCTGAGATTTCAACATAAGTCTACAGTTATTTTAATTTCTCATGAACAGAACTGTACAGCAAAGGCCTAGAGTAAATACTATTCTATCAATTAATACTAAGAAAACTCATCACAGATTGATCCTGTCTTAAAGATACCTGTACCAGCTTTCTAACACTATTAAACTAATAACTCATGGCAAAATGATACACAATGTATGGCACATCTAAGACCAACTAAGACATTGGTTTTCTTTGGGGGGAAGGGAAAGAAAATAAAGACAACAGTTACTTACGCTCGATTAATTTTTGAATGACCTCATGTCTCTGCTCTTGCTTCCGATTAAAACGCAGAAAAATGCACAGGGTTCGTGACGCCGCCTTTTGGACAGGCAAGACATTCTTAAAGAAATAATGAAGACAGATATTTAAACTAGTCTTTTACAAAGTCTGCATAATTTGATCCCATAAATCTAGTTTTAGTTATTGACTAAATTTAAAAGCAGTATCCACACCCTCTCAAATCACTGCACTGCATCTCTCTGGAGGTATCTTCATTTTTTTAACATTAGTATCGCTCAAGCAAATCAAACTAATACACACAAGTACATTTAATTTGGTCCAGTCATTTCCAAGTCATCCAGGTTTATTTTTTTTTATTCTCTTATTCTCAACCTTTTCTTGAGCACATTCTTCTCAAATGGGCCTCATCGCTCATTCTACTCATCCTTCTCCACGGAAGTGTCAGTTTCTCATTCATACTGAAACATTTGCTAGAGATAATCATTGTCAAGTAAATGATAAATCACAAAAAAACTGAGCCAATTCTAAAATGTAAACTCAGATCCCACGATCAGATAAATTCTTCTCTTCTTTTGGCTCAATAAGCTACTCTTCAATCTCAAAACATTCATTGAAACCCCTGGTCCACCTCTTTGGTCCTTAAAGCTTAGAATTCATGGGGACCATCTCAGTCACTCCCAGTAACAATTCAAAATGTCTCTTTAAACTTCTGTCACATCACAGAGCAGAAGCTCACTTCCAAATAACCTCAATCATCTAGCTCTGGTGGTTCAGTGGTAAGGAGTTGCCATGTAAAGGCATGTGGTTTGAATTCAGCAGCTGCTCTGCAGGAGACAGATGTGCAATCTCTGGTGTAATTCACAGTTTCTAAAAACCTGCTGGAGAGTCAGCGAGGAGTCAGCTCCCACAGGACTGTACATTAACATCAACCAATCAACCAGGAGCACAAAAGATAGCAGAAGAGGTGTTCACTCACAATTGTCATCATGATTGTAAACATTCTCTGTAAGAAACGATAATAAATCTGATCACTTGATATGATATGAGGCAGACAGGCATATTTATGTAATAACTTCTCATGAGTTCTCCATTTTAAAGAGGCTGCAGCTCGCTGTTCAGCAGCTGTGAGTGCTGGAATCAAGTCAGGCAGGGATGATAACTGAAAAACACACAAACAAATGTCAAAAGAACTCATGATAAATAAAGCCATGCAGCCCTCAGTCCAATGACTTGGTCTCCTAACACATGACAAGTGATCCTCTTGCTCGTTTCAGAATTTTGGTGACATCTCAGTTGCACAGGAAGACAATGATCTTTTGAAATGAGACCCTTTTTTAAAAAATCCACAAGTAAATTTTTTTTGCAAATATCTTGAATATTTATTTTTTAGTATCTTTTATTTTATATTGGTTTGCTTACAAAGTTCGAATACACCATGTTTCACACTATTCTTCATTCATATTGTGTTTCATACAATCATTCCCATGCATTGTTTTATAAAATTAATCATCACTGGACCTTGCCCATCATTACCTTCTCTTTTTACCTGGATCCTTCCCATTTCTTTGCCCCCCTTCCCCTCCACCCACCAAACTAGAACTGAAACACAAATGGAGACCTGAACATCAAAGTTCATAGCAGCATTATTCAACATCACAAAGAACATGGAAACTGCCCAGACATCCAACCACAACTGAAAGGACTGAGAAACTGTATGTAGTACATTCACACAATGGAATACTATGCTGCACTCAGGAGGAACAATTTAGAAAAACACTATGTAACTTGTGAGAGACTGGAGAGCATTATGCTGAGTGAACTAACTCAGTCTCAAAGGACAAATATTGCATAAGACTATAATTTAAAAATAGAAGGATAATTAGTAAAACATGTATGGGAACCCAAGGGGGTAAGGTGTGGGCAAGGAGGGGTGAGGATGGGTAAGTGAGAAACCACAAGGTTGCACAAGTAAATTTAAAGTTACTAGAGATCAAATTTTGAAATAGATACTGGGACTCATCACTCTTGCTGTCAGACTGATTATGACAGTAACCTTTCAAACTAAAGTAAAAATTTTACTCCAAGTAAAAACTACTAGTTATGATTGTTTTTAAGCTTTCACCTTCCAAATGCTTATATCTTTGTCCTATCTGCTGCTCTGTAATAATCATTAATGCTAATAAACAGCTGTTTTTGTTGTTGTTAGGTATCAAGTACAACCCATAGAAACTCTGTGAACAGATCTGAACCCTGTCCTCACCTGTGCCATCCTTACACTTTCTGACACATTAGAGCTGCTGCAGCAGCCACTGTGCCAATCCACCTAATCAAATGTCTTCCTCTCCTTCACTGACCCCTCTGTCTTTCTGGGCATCATGTCCCTCTCCAAGGAATAGCCCCTCCTAGCAACATGCCTGAAGTATGTGAGGCAAAGCTTTATCACCTTGGCCTCAAAAGAACACTCTGGCTGCACTTTCTCCAAGATATAAAATGAACAGTACAAATATATAAACTCCAAGGACATGATCAAGAATTATGTTAATGTTAGATTTGAAAAGAAAATTCAAGCTGTTCAAACTCCAACTGCAACAGGCATTTACTGAGACCTACTATGTAGCAAGTCAAATTTTAAATATTGCTATGCAGTGAGTAAGTCATTTCTCATAACCCTCAGGGTAGGATATTTCTTATTAAGGTTTTATGATAGATGGTATTTACCTTATTTTCTTTGGTGCTGCTTTCTCCACCAGTAGACATAAGTTCTAAAATTTCTGGAAGATGATCTATAAGGGCATCTAGTACCTTTTAAAATAGTTATTAAAGTTTAGCATATTTTAATAACCATGATTTTCTTAATCTTGACTTTAGCTAATTCATCTACGTCTTTAGGTCAATTACATATTCATCAACTATATTAGAACTGAAACAGTCATTTATTTCAGCAGATTTTCAGCCGGTCATCTTTAAAGTACTTAAATCTAATTGTCTTTAACTGTATGAGGGAGTGATGCACTAAAGCTTTATTTTTTAATTTAATTTTATTAATTTTAATGAACATTTACAGAGATTTTGGATTTCCATTCACTCATTGTTGCACTTTTCTCCCTGCCCAGCCCTCCCCCCCCAGTTCACTCCTCTCCCTGAAAAGTAAAAGAAAAATTCTTTCATTGGTATATAATCCCCCCCCCACCCCAAGTACACTCCACTATGGAACCTTAATTCTGGACTCTTGTGATAATCATAATACCCTATCATATATCGCTTTTAAATTGTTCTCTCCCTCATCTGTTTCAATGCAGTATACATAATTTTTAAAACACTATATTTAACTTTCAGTAAATCACAGGCACTTCCTTGAACTACAGTAAAAAAAAACCAAAAAACCAAAAAAAAAACAAACCAACATTTTGGAAGAGTCTATTTTCTTACTTTCATTCATCTTGGTAAGTCTTAGAAACATGATCAATGCTTTGATTAAGCACTCTTTGAAAACAGATTAGTCTACTTGCCTCTTGGTAGTGTTTATGCAGTATAAATCAGAGATAATTACTCCCACACAACCAAAGTCCGCAAAAACTACATCCTATCTTGAAAGATTGCATAAGTCAAATGACATCTGTGATTTTGAAATGTTGATGAGCTGAGCTTTGGCAAGCCAGAACTAACTTATGTGAGTAGATTATGCTAATGCAGCATCAAAGTAGAACAATGTAAAGGTTTTTACAAAAAAAGTCTTTATAAGTATATAATGCTCCAGAAACAAGACTAAAAGAATAAAACAGACATGAAAACAACTGTACAGAAGAAATAAAACCATTTCACTGTAAAAATAGAGAAAATATATCAAAGTAGTAATAGCGACGGAACTAAAGCTATTTTGTCTACTTTTCTGCATTTCTTAAATATCCATTAATAAAAAAATATATTTTAAAATCTCATTTTTATTAGAAATTTCACAGCTAGTTACCTAAAAGAATACACACACTCCATAGAGAAGAGTTGGAACAATAAAAAGGCATTGATGTATTTATTCAGATTTAACATGAGAGATTAAAAAAAAAATTACCTCTAGTGATTCATCTTGCAGTAGTGTTATTAGTTCTTTATGTATTAAATACACTCCAGAATTGAGAAGCTTAGACACCTAAAATGTAGCAGTAAAGACATATTTGAAGACAGTAAATAGATATATATTATATATAATTATTATACCAATAATTTTTAAATTCATATTCATCAATTATGTTATAATTATTTCCAAAAATTTAAGGAGCTTCTGTTTTCTTACTCTGCCATTCTTCTTGCTGAAAAGTCTTAAAACATGATCACTGTCTGATTAGTCACTCTTTGAAAATGGATTAGTCTATCTGCTTCTTGATAATAAATTCTATTTAAAGTACATTCTATTAAATACTTCTTATAAAATAAAAGTAGGCCACAAGATAGATGTATTTCTAGAGAAGTTAAAATACAGCAATCTGCGTCATAAGATGCAGACACAGAGGAGTGAGGGTGTAGAAGAAAATTATCTCCCAGTGTCATAACTCTTACATCATAAGCAGTAGTAAGTTCATGGATGTATCAGGTTCACAATTTATAGTCTTAGAGAAGGAAACAGAGCTGTTAAGGATATCTTAGGTTTGTAGTACTCAGGTCCATTCAGAGGTTCCCGGAGAGGGTAAATAAATATGACTGAAGGCCTACAGTAATCTCAGGACAGTGATATCTCCTACATGAAGAAGACAATTTTCAGTTTCTCCAGCAAAGACTTAAGAGGAGATGGGAGAGTCCAGACTGAACCTGTTGCTTTGTGAGCAAGTTTTCTTTTTTCCAAATAGTGGTAGGGCCATAAAACAGCAGTCAATGACTCCTAATTCACCTCTACTCTACATATGGAGCTCCAGGAAAAGATAGAGGGAAAAGAAACATTGTTCCTAGATGAAACATGAGTTCTAAAAACCTTTTTTTCTGCTCTGCCCTACAAGGTTGTTTTGGACTTTTCAAAATATTTTCAGAGTATTATTTTTCTGAAAAACAAGAGAAAAGTTAGAACAGAGTAGAGTAATTGTCAGAATCTAGAATTAGCTATAAAAAAGTGTTTTCCTTACTCTTCCTGTTAGAAAAACGTATGGGTTGCTTCCAACTTGATGGTACACTACAACAAAAGGATGAACACACAGTAAACCCTTCATTTCATAGAGTGAATGAAACATCATCCTCTCCAGCGTGATGAGACTGTGGAAATGAACCACTTAGGAATGAGTGAGATCAAGAGTCTTGAAATTCACTCCTATCTACAAAACACTGTGGATATACATTTTAATATATGTTAGTTTATATAATGACAATGCAATGGGCTCAAATGTCAGAAATTGTGAGGACGGCAGAGGACAGGGCAGGGTTCAGATCTGTTGTTCAAAGGGTCACTATATGCCACCTGACACCACCTATAATAACATTCATGTACACTGTAAAACCAGTAGAAATGAAATACCAAAGACATGAAATTAAGAAGAAACACAAATAGAATCACAATACTGCACTCCCAGATTGTGAAACCTTTTCTGGAGACCACTGATGTAGACACATACACATGTACATGGATGTTGTTATTATAGTGTGCTGACCAGTGGATTCCAGCTCACAGTGACCCCATGTGGTGGGGCAAAACTACCCAACAGGATTTTTCTTGGCTGCAATCTTTACAGCAACAGGTCACCAGGTCTTTCTCTTGCAAAGCTGGATGGGTTCAAACAGGCAAACTCTCAGCCAGCAGTCCATACACTTAACCATCTATGCCACCAGAGCTCCTGGAGTCACCCCAGCTAACCTTAATGCTTGGGTGGAGGGAGTATTACCACACTCAACAAGCCAATCTTCCCTTTCGCTCTTCTAAAAGCAAGATTGAAGTAATTCAACTGTGCAATACTGGCATAGCTTTTCATTAAATTCACCTCTTTGAAGAGAATCTTTCCTGCACAACAAATACTTATTTTCATTTATGACCAGGAAAAAAGGTGTTAAAGAGCAATCCAACCACTTGCAGAAAGGAAGAAAAAAAATTACATGTAAGCATAAAAAATGTATTTAAGTTTCCGTATCTTCCTGTGAGTAGCCGCAGGAGATCTCCCATAAATAGTTCACTACTAGCTTGATCCACAAAATCATGCAAATCAAGAGGCTCAGATCTCTGGGTCCATTTTAAGAATCCCCAGAAAACTGCCCAGGCCAACAAAGATACACATACACAGAAAATCACCAAATATCTGAAAGATTTCACTTTGCAAAAGCAGTGTGTGCCATTCTGATGTTAGAATGGTGGAGTTGGCAGGTGTGCCCAGGCCAAACAGTGGGGTTGGACACAGGGTCAGTGGCCCCAAAGAGTGCCAAGTTTTTGCTTAAAAATGCAGAGAGTAGCTTAGCGCCCGGCCCTTCTCTCTCCTTCCACGCTTTCTACGGAGGCGGCTGTCATCTGCCACTGGCATAATGGCTGCCCTCAGGACCCTGGGTGAAGCCAAAGATCGTCAAAAAGAGGACCAAGAAATTCATCCGCCACCAGTCAGACCGTTATGTCAAAATTAAGCGTAAGTGGCGCAAGGAGAAGATTTAAGGGCCAGATCTTGATGCCCAGCATTGGTTAAGGGAGCAACAAGAAGACAAAGCACGTGCTACCCAGTGGCTTCCGCACGTTCCTAGTCCACAATGTCAAGGAGCTGGAGGCGCTGCTGATGTGCAACAAATCTTCCTGTGCTGAGATTGCACACAGCGTTTCCTCCAAGAACCGCAAAGCCGTTGCGGAAAGAGCAGTCCGGCTGGCCATTAGAGTCACCAACCCCAACGCCAGACTGCGCAGCGAAGAAAATGAATAGAAAGCTTGTTTGCACATTTTATTTGTGCTAAATAAACCATAAAAACTGCCAAAAAAAATGCAGAGAGTAATGTGGAACTTAAGGGCTCAGATGTCAATTCTCTGGTCATTGGGCACATCCAGGTAAACAAAGTTCCCAAGATGCTCCACCACCACTTGTACAGATTAGCCATATGGTCGATCAACCCTGACATGAACCACCCTTGCCATACTGAGGATGATTCTTCCTGAAAAGGAACAGAGAATTCCTAGACCAGGAGAGGAGGTGGCCCAGAAGAAAAAAAAAATCTCAGAATAAACTGAAGAAATAAAATCTTATGGCTCAGGAATAAATGATTCCGGATCAAATAAAAATCAAGTAACTTTTAAAAAATCTATTTGGGTTTGAAATCTGTAACATCTATATTTACCACATTGTTTAGATAAAATTAGAAATTAGTAAAGATAAATGAAATTAATGGATTTATAAATAAATATAATGCATTTATGTAAATGAATTCCGTGAACATACTAAGAAGAGAAAATAGAGGGAGACTGAGGACTAAAACATGAAAAAATGTAGTCTCTGTATTACAATAAATGTATAAACAGGTATGTAGAAAACGTTAAAAAAATAACTAATAAACATAAGTAAAACTAACAAGCGGTAAAGTGGTATTGATTCTTCAGACTTACTTCATAAAAGCAAATAGCAATAGTGTATCTGACTGGCACTTCGGGGTCATGACAAAGGCAGAAGAATGTAGAATAGAGTTCCAGGTGGAAGTTTTTAGGATCAACAAAAACAATCATGGCCTGGTGGAAGTGGGAGGGGGAGATGAATGGGAAGGAGAGAAAAACATGCATCAATAGCTATTAGAATAATTTCACTTTAATTGAAATCCTGTCCTCAGAATAATTAAAAATCATATTTGGAAGATCTACCAGTAATTATATAATTCTAGTTGGTCTGACGTATAGAGAAAAGAATATAAATTCCACAAGTAATTATATGTTGTATATTACACATCATACAGTGGAAGCAGAAGTATGGAAAAATTGTTAATTCCATTTGCCCACATTTTAAAAATTATAATAAAAATGCTGAGTCAACAAAAGTATATGACTTATTACCGGAAAGTTATATGCACAGTTCTTCCGTACTGAAGTATATTTCTTCTCCTGGTCTAAGATTTGGGGTGGAGTTTGGTTTTCATTGTGTCCATTTTCTTGTTGCAAACCCAATGTACAAAGTTTCTTATAAAACTCCAAAAATCTCAAGTGCTGATCTGGAGTGAAAATCCCTAAAGCAAATATGAAAATGTAGCTCAATATTTTCATAGAATACAGAAATTTAAAAGAGTCAATTAAATCACAATAAACATATTTGAAAATAAAAAACGCAGTAAGTGTCAAAACCTCATGTAAGTCAATTAAACAAATGACTAGAGGCCACTGAGAGTAAAAAAGGCGAAATGGAGACAAAGAGTTGACAATTATGAAGAAATTAATGGATCATGCTGGTTTACCTTATGTTAATTTCGATAGAATAAACTGTAACATTACAGGGGAATTAAACTTGTGCTAATCTCCACTCTGCTTGGTGCCACAGAGGCACTGCCTGCAGGCAGCTGTGCTGTTAACCCACAGGTCACATCCCGCGAGTGATTCCAATTCTCCATCTGCATCGCAGGAGACAGATGGACAACCTCCTTCCACACAAATTATAGCCTCTGCAACTCACTGGAAGATCAACCAATGGTAGTGAGTTTTGAGATGTGTGTGTGTGTGAGAGAGAGAGAGAGAGAGAGAAAGAGAGAAATAGACATAGCGAGAGAGATATTGATTTACATCAGGATGTCTCAGGATAGGACAGTGGTCAGGATCTGTTGCTCAACTCAATGGCACCTAACAACAAGAAGTCAATATGATGATAATACTGTAGTCATTATGTATATCTTCATGTATTTAGGGTAAAAATTCTAAATTTGCCTGCAGGGAAGACCTTAAAATGATGGGAAGTATAAATGTCTACAGAGAAAGACCTTAAAAATTAAATCTAAATGATGGTCAAGGCAGCTCAAAAGATTTGATAAACTGGCTGGTCCCAACTCACTATTTTAGGGAACAGGTAATTCATCTATGCTACGATTTTTCTTAAATACACTTTATATTTAAGAGAAATTTCAGGATTACAGAAAAGTGTGAAGACAGTTCTGAAAGTGCACAGAGCTCCTCTATAGACACCTCTTCCCCTTGCAATTTCTCCAAGTATCAACACCTTACAGTAGGGTTAAACACATAAATATTAAAGTGCATAATTTACATTGAGTTTTGTTCTTTACGTACTTTATTTTATAATCTGAAAACTTTTAGGATCTATCATACCATACAGTCCATGGCACAGCTTTCCTAAATGGAACGATAAGGAAACGAGAATAGATTCATCTGCTTTGAAAGATTTTTCACAAAATGACTTCACTAAGGGAAGAACCGTTTGACTTCTGTCATCTGTAAAATAAAACAAAATATATTTTAGATTCAGTTATTTCTGCTGCCCCGGTAGAAAAAAACAAACACAAATTCCAAAATGAGAAACTACAATGTTACCTTCGACTGGTGGTGGTGGTGGTATATACCGTCAAGTTGGAACGGACTCACAGCTGGCCCTCAGGGTTTGCAGAGGCAGTAAACCACACATAAGGAGATTGCCCATCTTTGTCTCACAAAGAAACTGGTGGATTCAAACCTCTTGCCTTTTTAGACTAGCAGTGCAACTCCTCACCAATAAGCCGTGAAAGCGTCTGAGAACTCTTGGGAAATGAATGCAGTGCTGTGAGCCTGTTGTTTATGAGCGTTTTCCCAGGCTGTTGCCCTTGGTTCTGTCATCTGGCCAGGTGGGAACATGTGGACAGAATGGATACGCCCTGAGGCTCTAGCCCACTGGAAGGCAAGATCGAACCTGCCACCCTTAGGGCATGGTACTTCTCCGGAGAGCAGCCTCTGGGATGTTCTCTCTCTGCTAACCTGGGATAACCTGATGGAGCTGCCTCACCCTGGCCGCCCTGTGAACATGGGGCTCACCATTCACCAGGGCTTTAAACCACGTTCATCTGCTTAGAGCATCAACAGCATTATGAGATTTTTTAATTTTCCCCCCCTTTCCTTCATTGGTTCTCTGACCTTCCAGGGAACTGCACAAGTCAAAAACACACATGAAACTAAAGTGGGCTGGGAGCGGGAGGGAAAGAACAGGTAGTGTCAGAAATGATGAGTGGGCCCGCACACTGGACATATGGGACAGTCTTTACCTCAGTCTTTCAGTAACTAATCTTTGCAGAATGAATTATAGTTAGGCTATAATTCAAAACATGGAAGATGGAGGAGGTGGCGAAGGAGGACCAAATTTTAATGTCAGCTTGAGGAGTTTGGGTCTTATATTTGGGTTATAGTGAGAAGAAAGTAGAGACTGATTACAGATGCTCAAGTTCCCAACAACTAAGGTTTTGAGTCTGAATAACTAAAAGAATCTTAACATCACTAGTACCAAATAGATAAGGAACAGACACAGAAAACTTATTCTTATATGGACATCTCACACCATGCTGCCAAAGCCAGTAAAATTTCCTATGAGGCTGAAGTTAAGTGAGTTTATAATATGATCTATTTATTTAATTTCCCCATTTTCAGTTGTTGTTGGGTGCTGTTAAATCAAGTATGACTCATAGCGACCTCATGAACAAAAGATCCTGTTTTGTCCTGTGTCATCCTAACACTTCCTGACACACAAGAGCCCAGTGCAGCAGTCATCGTGTCAATCCACCTGGTTGAGGGTTTTCCTTTCCTTCACCTCCACCTTTTCCAGCATCATGTCCCTCTCCAAAGAATAGGCCCTCCTAGCAACATGTCCAAAGTATGTGAGGCAAAGCCTCATCATTCTTGCCTCCAAAGACCACTCTGGCTGCACACCCTCTCCAAGGCATCTGTTCGTTCTTTCAGCCATCCATGGGATGTTCAGTACTCAACACCACAGCTCAAAGGCTCCAATTCTTTTTCTGTCTTCCTTATTCATTTTCCAGGTTTTGGATGCATAGCTAGTAATCGGAAAGACTATGGCCTGAATCAGATGTGCCTTAGTCCTCAAACTGACATCACTATTCCTCAGTAATTTGGAAAGGTCCCTACTGCAGATTTTCCCACTGCAATGTGTCTCCTTATTTCCTGACTGCTCGTACCAATTGTGGATCCAAGTAAGATGAAGTTGTTGACAGTTTCAATCTCTTCTATATCCATCATGACAATAGGCAGTGGCCTATTGATCCAGTGTTAAGAATCTTTGTTTTCTTGATACTGAGATGCAACCCATACTGAAGGCTTCATTCCTTGATCTTCGGCAACAAGTGCTTCAAGACCTCCTCACTTTCACAAGTAAGGTTGTGTC
The DNA here is from genome assembly GCF_000299155.1 of Elephantulus edwardii. NCBI lineage: Eukaryota > Metazoa > Chordata > Mammalia > Macroscelidea > Macroscelididae > Elephantulus > Elephantulus edwardii. Next base: position 40,418,871 of record NW_006399752.1, read on the forward strand.
ATCTGTATAATGCAGATTATTGATAAACCTCCCTCCAATCCTGTTGCCACATTCCTCTTGATAGAGTCCAGGTTCTCGGATAATTTGCTCAGCATATAGATTGAACAGGTATGGAAAGAGAATATAACCCTGATTTAAAAAAATAACTATATTTTTTCAGTCTGTTGAGGTAGTAAGTTTTCTGATATATTTATGATATTTAAGTGTATTCTAAATAATTCTTAAAGTACCTGTATTTCTCTTAAATTTTCATAAATAAAAATCATTATTTTATTACAGATCTGCCAATTTTAATAAAAATGTTATAAAGGTCTTATTAAGATTTTTATGTAACTGTTATAATGACATTTAAGAACCATATCTATAAATAATATTGTTTATTCAAGAAATATTGAGAATACCATGGACTGCTAGAAAAACAAACAGATTTGTCCTGGAAAGGATTAAACCGGGTGGCTCCTTGGAGGCAAGGATTCTGAGGCTCCGTCTAACTTACTTTGGACATGTTGTGAGGAGAGACTGGTCCTTAGAGAGGGACATCATGCTTGGGAGGGTGGAGGGACAGCACAGGAGAGGAAGACCCTCTATGAGGTGGATTGATTCAGTGACTGGGATAATTGGGATGGGAGTGTCAAAGACAGTGCGATTGGCACAGGACAGAGCAGAGTTTAGGGCTGTTGTACATAGGGTCGCTATGAGTCGCAGGCGACTCGACGGCACGTAACAACAACAACAACATAAACACATACGAGGTAGAAGTAGAAATGGGCAAAGTGGAGGGTCAGAAGGAGGACTGACACAGTGACAGTGACAGTGGGCACACCAGAGACAGTGAGGGCACAGGATAGGGCACGGTCCAGCTCTACTACACATGGGTTCACTAGGAGTTGTGTTCAATTCTATGGCACTTAACAATGACAAAAACAACAACTCTGGTCAAAAGAAAGTCAAAGAAAAAAATACAATTAAGGCAATGTGATCAACCAACTTGATCCTGTAAACACACAAACCACTCCACTCAACAAAAGCACAATACACGTGCTTCTCTAGGGCACAATACACATTCTCCAGAATAGACCACATGCTAGGTCACAGGGAAGTGCTCAATAAATTGAAAACATCCAAATACACAGCATCTTCTCAGAGCACAAGGCCATAAAGTGAGAAATCAACAACAGAAAGGGGAAAATCAAGGGCAAGGGCAGGGGTAGTACATGGAAGCTAAGTATGACCTTGCTTGAACACATTTGGGTAACAGAAGAAACAAGAATTGAAATAAAAAATTTCTTGAAACAAATATGAAAATGCAACATGCCAAAAGCTTTGGAGCAAAGCAAAAGCAGTGTTCAGAAGTCAATTTATAGGGACAGACAGACATCAAAAAAGAATAAAAGCCCAAAACATACACTTGATTTAGCCTCTCTGGAAATCAGAAAAAGAGCAACAAGTATATAGTCTCTAGAAGAAAGTAAATAATACATATTGCTCTGCATAAGCAAAGAAGCTTCTCTAGTAATGAATTTTATAAATGAACTGAAAGTATGTCGTCGTTTCTGTCAAGTGCCATCAAGTCAACTCTGACTCGTAACGACCCTATGAGCCTTGCCCTATTCTGTGCTATCCTCACCACTTAAGGATCTTCCTTACTTTCTCTGACCTTCCACCCTAGCAAACATGATATTTTTTCCAATCCTGACCTCTCTTGATGACAGGCCCAAAGTATATGAAACAAAGTTTCTCTATCTTTGCCTCTGAGGAGAATCCTGGTTGCACTCCCTCTCTGACAGACTTGTTTATTCTTCTGGTGGTCTGTGGAATATTCGGTATTCTTCTCTAACACCACTATTCAAAATATCAATTCTTCTTCCATCATCCTTGTTAAGTTACTTGTTGTATATCAGAGAGTTGGACAGTAACGCCTTTGAGCTCTGGTTCTGTAGAAGAGTACTGAACATACCATGCACTGGCCCGACAACAAACAGGTTTGTCCTGAAGAGGGTGAAACAAGTTTGCTCCTTGGAAGCAAGGATTTTGAAACTCTGTCTCAGATACTTTGGGCCAAAAGAACATTATGCTTGAAAGGGTAGGAGGTCAGTGCAGGAGAGGAAGGTCCTTGATGAAATATATTGACACAGTGACCAGTGACAGTAGCAATGGGGACAAGGGTATCAGAAATGGTGAGATTTGCTCAAGACAGGGCAAGGTTCAGCACTCTAGTTCACAGGGTCGCTATGAGTCATACTCAGTTCAACGACATGTAACAAGAAGAAAGGAAATGGACAAATATTTAGCAACTTGCTGTCTACTTAAACTAGTACACAAAGAAGTAGAAAATCTGAATAGAACCAGCATGAAAGAAGAAATCTAAAAGGTAATGAAAACACTCCCAAACAAAATAATCTTGGCCCAAGAGCCTTCACTAGTAAATCCTATCAAACATTCAGAAAGTGCAGGCACCAATTCTAATCAAGCTATTTCAAAACAGAAAAAAACTTGAATACTCCTGAACTCATTCTATGAAGCAATTTGATTCCTGTGTATACCAACATGTGTAAAGTCAGCATTTATGCCTATATACTAGTACAATGACAGATTGATAGGCCTGTGTATAAACTGAACGAGTACAGAGAGAGAATAGAAGCCTGATGCACATCTTTCTTAATTTTAAATCATGTAGAGTTTCCTTGCTGTGTCTACACAGCCTATAGGTTTACATGAGCACAGTTATGTGTTCTAGGATTCCCATTCTTCTCAATGTTAGCTATAGTTTGTTAAGATCTGCACAGATGCCTGTACAGTCACAAAAACACAGACATTCTTCTGATATTCTTTACTTTCAGCCAGGCTCCATCTGATATCATCAATAATATGCCTGGTGCCTGACCTCTTCTAAATCCAGCTTACATTTCTGGCAGTTTTAGCCATTTTTTAATGATCTTTGTCTATATTTTGCTTACATGTGATAGTAATGATATGATTCAATAATTTTGTTGGATCACCTTTTTTGGGACTGCAAATATGAACCTTTTTCAGTCTGTCAGTCAGGTAGCTGTCTTCCCAAAAACTTCCTAGTATAGACTGAAGAGCACATTCAGGGCTGCATCTATTAACTGAAATATATCAAATGGTAGCCCATTGATTCCCAGGACCTTACTTTGTTGCCAGTGCCTTCAGTGCAGCTAGAACTTCTTCTTTCAGTACCACTGACTGTTGATCATATGGTACCTCCTAAAATACTTCAGTGGTAGACAATTCTTTTTGGTACAATGATGCTGTGTATTCTCTCCATCACTTTTTTTAAACTATGAATGATTTATTAATTGTAAACATTTCTTATTTTTTATTGTGATCTTAACAAAAGTTTACAGAAAAGTTAGATTTTCATTCCTTCATTGTTGTACATTTTCCTAATGCTTCCTGGATGATCCACATTCAAGATTTTGCCAATAGCATCTCTCAGTATTGTAGCTTGAGGCTTGAATTTATTTTCAGTTTGTTCAGCTTAAGAAATACTGAGTGAGAGAGAATAGTTTAAAAGTGATATATGATAGCATATTATGATTATCATAGGAATCGAGAATTAAGGTTGCATAGCAGAGTGCATTGAAGTCGTGGGGGGCGGCGGTGAGGGTCAGAGTCAGAGGGATTGCATACCAACGAAGAACTTTATCTTTTGCTTTTCAAAGAGAGGAGCAAACCAGGGGAATGGGGTAAAGAAAAAAGTACAACAATGAGTGAATGAAAATCCAAAATCTCTGTAAATGTTAATTAAAATTAATAAAATTTAAAAAATAAATACTGAGTGAGTTCTTCCCATTTTATTATCCGATTTCAGGTCTCTGTACATTCTAACAATGTGCCATTTAAAATATGCTATTCAACTCTTTTACCTCAGCATCTCTCCCTTTTGTTTTGGCTTCTCGTTCCTCTAGTGTCATTTTCAGAGTCTCTTTGGACATTGATTCTGGCTTTTTCTTTCTCCTGTCTTTGTAATGACCTTTTGCTTTTTATTTCATCCCACAGCTCAGCTAGTCTTTGACACTGGTATCCAATGTGTCAGACTTACTCTTAAGATGATTTTTAAATTCAGAGGGCACAGACTCATAATCATATTTTGGCTCTTGTGTACTTGTTTTCATTTTCTTCAGCCTCAATTTGAACTTATGCACAGTAGAGTAGCTGATGATTTGTTCCACAGTCAGCACCTGACTGCTGTTATTGAGCTTCTCTAACAATTCCTTCCACAGTTGTAGTCAATCTGCTTTCTCTGCAGTCCATCAGGCGAGGTCTATGTGTAAAGACTATATTTGTATTTTTTTAAAGGTATTTGAAATGAGTAAAGCACTGAACATACAAAACTTGATCATTTAATTTCTGGATTCATGTCCGTTATCAGGTCCATACTTTCCAACTACCACTCCTTCCTCATTGTTTCCAACTTTAGCATTCCGGTCACCAGTTATCATTAACGCATCTTGACTGCATGTTTGGTTAATTTTGGATTGCAAAATTTGGTAAACAAAATCTTCCATTTCCTCCTCTTTGGCTTTAGCTGCTGGTGCATATATTTGAATAACAGTCACATTAAGATGGGTAGAGGTGCAGGTAATATGCAATAGGGGATAATCAGCACTCCTTTCCTTATAAAGAAATAAAGGAAGATTAATAGAAGTCAGATCATAGGGAGGAAATGGGAAATGTGATTACATTTTGAGTACAAAATTAACGCTATAGAACAAAATGTGCACAACTGGAGAACAGAAAAAAATTCATTTGCTTGTAAATCTTTAATCAAACAATAAGAAAAATTTGTTTAAAAAATGACACATTTTGGAAATAGAAATACTACTTGATCCAGCAATTCCACTACTGGGAATATACCCTGAAGAAACCAGAACTGCCACCCAAGCAGATATATGCACACCCATGATTATAGCGGCTTTGTTGACAATAGCAAAGTGTTGGAAACAACCCAAGTGTCCATCAACAAACGAATGAATAGAGAAGCTGTGGTATATTCACACTATGGAATACTATATAGCATAGAAAAATAAGGAATTAATGAAATATTATTCAAAATGGGTGACTCTGGAGGACATTATCCTGATTGAAATATCTCAGTCAAAAAGGGCAAATACTGCATGGTGCCACTGTTGTAAAATTGGACTGACTTCGGAGTTGAAGGGAAACTAACAGGGGATAAATAATGTATACTGCAGGAAATAGCAAAAAATAAGGCCCCAGGAATAGATGGTATACCAATTGAAGTATTTCAGATAACAGATGTTGCCCTGGATGTGCTCACCAAGTTGTGCC
>NW_006399752.1:40425411-40432457 GCF_000299155.1 Elephantulus edwardii
GTGCGGTTGGCGCAGGATAGAGCAGGGTTTAGGGCTGCTGTGCATAGGGTCGCTCTGAGTCGGAAACGACTCGACAGCACATAACAACAACAACACAGCATTGAAACAGATGAGAAAGAGAACTATTTAGAAGTAATATATGTTTAGGTGTTACTGCCATGACAAGAGTCAAGAATCAAAGCTGCTTAGTGTAGTGGACGGGGGGGGGGTTGTATAAAAATGAAAGAATTTTTTGTACTTTTCAAAGAGAAAAGGAAACTGGTGGGGGTGGGCAGGGAAGAAAGTGCAACAATGAATGAATGGAAATCCAAAGTCTCTCTAAACTTTAATTGAAAGAAAAAAAAGAAATACCCTTTAAAAAAAAAGGACACATGTGATCATTATTTTAATCGTCATATGTTTTAAGGCAAGAGTTCGCAATCTTTTTTCTGTAATTGATCAGAAGTAAATATTTTTGGCTTTTAAATGAGACATAGAATTTGTCAAAACTACTATGCCATTTTGTACTATGTCAAGTAAACCTTAAGCAGTTTACTATTTTAAGAAAAAAAAATTGTTGTTATACTTAGCTGCCATGCAATAGGACCCATACCACAATAGCATGGCAAATTCGTTGCAATGCTATGCACAATGGCACACATTCTGACGTATTACGTTTTCACTGGCTAGTAGTCAGAAATTGATGACTAGGCCTTTATTGCAAAGACAACATAGATAGATAACACATACACAGACGGCTTTACTGGCATGCTCCAAAAAGGGAGCTCTTGGGGCCTAGTGGGTAAGGAGTTGCAATACCAACCCAAAGACACATGGTTCAAATCCACCAGCTTCTCTATGGGAGAAAGATGGACAATCTCCTTCATGCTATTTACAGCCTCTGACAACCCCTGGAGGATCAGTTATCAGTGGGTTCAGACTGGACAGCACATAACAACAACAATGTCCCAATAAAATTCAAGTTGATAGAAACACATGGCAGATTTGAGCTGTCCTATAGGCTACCATTTGCTGAACCATAATATAAGGAATTTGGAAAAGTGCAAGAGAATGAAATGAAACTGGGCTGAAGGAGAAGAGTTTGGCCAGGGGGCGAAAGAGACAGAAGCAATACAAAGAAGAAGGTAAGAAAAGTCTAGAGGTACAAAAGAATTATGTTGTTGTTGTCTTCAAGTCAAGCACGACTCAGAGAGACCCCATGGACAGAAGGCTTGAAGCCCCTCTACAAGCATCAACATTTATCAAAGTTCATAGAGTTTCTGGAGGCGTGTTGTTTAGGAAGTGGATGCCACTCCTGCTAGTATGCTGAAATAATGGTTGTAAACATTTCTGTAGCAAACATACAAGGAGCAAAACGAATGGTATGAAATAAAGCAAAAAAAAAAAAAAAAGACTGACTAGACCACATAAGTGTAGCACAGTTGCTGGGGAATGAGAGGGATGAATAAAAGATGATGTCAAGGTTTTACTATGAATGGCTCACAGGACTCCACTACTAAGCACAGAAACCTCATTCTCTCTTACGCATTGTAGTTTTCACTCCTCTGTTTCATTGCCTAAATGATTATTCTATAACATTCTAAGTAATCATTATTCACACTGCAATCATCTTAGGAGTCTCATTCTGCTAGTTCTAAATTATTTTCATATGCTGTTGAATCACTTGCACCTCACAGCTACCCTATGTCCAACAGCTCTGAACTCTATCCTGTGCCAACTTTACTGTCTCTGACACACCTACCCCTATTACCCTAGTCACTGAATCAATCCCTCTCATCAAGGGTCCTCCTCTCTTGCAAAGTCTCTCTACTCTCCCAAGCATTGATGACTCCTTGCAAAATGTCCAAAGTATGTCAAATGAAGCTTCAGAACCCTTGCCTTCATGGAGCAGCCTGGTTTCATCCTCTTTAGGATCAATCTGATTGCTTTCCTAGCAGTCCATGGTATATTCAATATTCTTCTCCAGCACCACAGCTCAAAGGCGTCAATTCCACTTCTGTCATCCTTAGTCATTGTCCAGCTTTGAGACACAGAGCAAGTAATTGAGAAGAACATGGTCTGGATCAGGTGCACGTTAGTCTCCAGACTGACACTGCTGCTCTTCAGTACTCTGGAGAGATCCCTGAGAGCAGATTTTCCCAGTGCAATTCATCTTTTGATATCCTGGCTACTGATCCCAAGAGTGTTGATTGTGGAGCCAAGCAAACAGAAGCTTTTAACAATCTCAGTGTCTTCACTGTCTATCATGATGCTACCATTCAGCCCAGTGGTGAGAATCTTTGTCTTGATGTTGAGCTTCAATCCAAATTGAAGACTTCAGTCCTTGAACTTCTGCAGCAAGCACTTTAGGTCCTCTTCAGTTTCAGCAAGCAGGGTTGTGTCATCTGCATAACGCAGGTTGTTGATGAAATCTTCTCCCAATCCTGATGCCACACACCTCCTCATACAGCCCAGCCTCCCAGATAATCGGTTCTAGAGGACACATCTACTCTTTTCAAATTGTTAGATGAATCTTGGCTGAAAGCAGGGAGTACCAGAGGAATGTCTATCTGTGTTTCGTTGACTATGCAAAAGCGTTTGACTGTGTGGATCATAACAAACTATGGCTGACTCTGAGAAGAATGGAAATCCCAGAACACTTGATCATGCTAATGTGAAACCTATACTTGGACCAGGAGGCAGTCGTCAGAACAGAGCAAGGGAAACACCGCATGGTTCAAAAACGGGAAGGGCGTATGCAAGGGATGTGTCCTGTCTCCATACCTTTTCAACCTGTATGCAGAACAGATCATCCAGGAGGCTGGGCTCTATGAGGAGAAATGTGGCATCAGGATTGGTGAAAGATCTATCAACAATCTGCGTTATGCAGATGACACAACTCTGCTTCCTAAAACTGAGAAGGACATGAAATGCTCGCTGCAGAGGGTCAAGGACTGCAGCCTACAATATGTATTGAGGCTCAGTGTCAAGAAGACAAAGATTCTCACCACTAGACCAATTGGTAGCATCAAGATGGATGGTGAAGAGATTGAGATTGTCCACAGCTTTAGTTTGCTTGGCTCCATAGTCAACACTCTTGGCACCAGTTGCCAGGAAATTAAAAGGCGTATTGCCATGGGAAAGTCTTCTGTTAGGGACCTCTCCAAAGTACTAAAGAGCAACAGTGTCTCTTTGGAGACTAAGGTGCATCTGATACAGGCCATGGTCTTTGCAATCACTTGTTATGCATCAGAGAGTTGGACAATGACTAGGGAGGATAGAAGGAGAACTGATGCCTCTGAGCTGTGGTGCTGGAGAAGAGTATTGAATGTACCATGGACTTCCAAGAAAACAAACAGATCCATCCTGGAGAGGGTTAAACCAGGCGGTTCCTTGGAGGCAAGGATTCTGAAGCTTCTTCTAATATACTTTGGACATGTTTTAAGGAGGGACTGGTCCTTGGAGAGGGACATCATGCTTGGGAGGGTGGAGGGACAGCACAGGAGGGGAAGACCCTCTATGAGGTGGATTGATTCAGTGACTGGGGTAATCGGGATAGGTGTATCAGAGACACTGCGATTGGCACAGGACCAAGCATAGTTTAGGGCTGTTGTACATAGGGTCACTACGAGTCGCTAGCAACTTGACAGCACATACCAACAACAGGACACAGCACCCTCTCCTGGGAAACTATCCTACTGTGACAGTAGTGTATTGCAAATGGAAGAGAAGAGGCTCTAAGCCACAATAAGTCAGTCCTGGAGAAGTTCAAGGCAAAGGATTTTTCCTATGAACTATCTGAGGTAGGTAGCCTTCCCTAATACTAGTACCTGGTATTTGGACTTAGAGACTCCTAAACTCAAATGGTACTGGCAACAGCATAAGAGACTGGAAGCAGCATGAGAAACTCAGGAATCACAGAAATCTTGAGACTTAAGCAATCATATCAAGGGCTGGAAAGGCGGAGAGAGGTGTTAAAGGGTATAGGCGAGAGTGGAAGGGGATGCTGGTGGTGAGGGGAAAAGGGTGGGTCAAGACACAGGTGCCAAGGGTGGCAAGCAGCACTGAATCTATCGGTTGCTTATGTAATTGCGAAATGTCTTTCATCTGTTCCTTTCTGTAAAATGCTTTTCTGTCAGATACTGTTCTAAACATGAGCACTGGGATGATGACAGAATAGGAAGAAGGAATGGCTAGTCTAATTCTGAAATAACAGGCCTTCAAAAACCCTATGTAGTTCAAAGTGGACACTGAAAATCCAAGTGAATATTCCCCTAGAATCAATCACAGAGTTTTGCATACAAGCGACTGGCATTTAACTGTCCTTTTATCACCTTATTAAGATGGCTACAGGCCACGGATAAACTAATGTCCAGCATGAGTCAAGAGTCTATATACATACTAGGAAGAATAGCTGTCTGTGCCATTGGGTTTGTATATGAAGAAATACCTCCTTTCTCATTCCCAAAAACATCACCCAGTGTGCTCCTCCTCTCGCTCAAATGGTTATATTTCCAGCATTGAAATAATTATTAAAGAATAGAAACTCTTTTCATTTTGGTCAGGGTTCATCTTTGAATCAATTAACTTGCCATGTTTAAACCTGAATTACCAAATCAAATCATCAGTCCTGCATAAAAGTGCACTTTCCATTCTAATACTTTACTTTGTCCTCCCAAGCTGCCCTTTGAGACCTTCTGCTCAGCTCTTTCACTTCAACATGTTTTCCTTTTGTCTTGCCTTCTCGAGGCTCCAATGAAACCTTTGGATTTCTTCTGACATCCATTTTTATTTTCTCTTTCTCCTGTTTTTTTAATGACCGTTTGCTTTCCTCATGGATGATATCCTTGATACCATCCCACAACTCACCTGGTCTTTGGTCAATGGTGTTCAACGCCTCAAACCTATTATTAAGATGATCATGAAATTCTGATGGAGTTGATTCAAGATCATATCTTGGTTCACATGAACTTATTTTCATTTTATTCAGCCTCAATTTGAACTTACATGAGTAATTGATGATCTAACCTTCAGTCCGCCCCTGGCCTAGCCTAGTTTTGACTACTAATATTGAGCTTCTCCAATGATTTCTTTCACAAATTTGGTCAATCTGATTCCTATGCAACGCATCAAGAGAGATCCACGTGTAGTCGTCGTCTTTGTATTTTAAAAAAGGTTTTTGCAATGAATAAATCATTGTAAACACAAAATTCCATCATTCTATTTCCAGTCTCATTTCTACCACCAGCCCATATTGTGCATCTACTATTCCTTCTTCATTTGCATTCCAGTCATCAATTATCATTAACGCATGTTCGGTCAATTCCTGACTGCCAAGATTCTTATCATTGGACCAATAGGCAGCATCATGATGGATAGAGAGGAGAATGAAACAGCAGCTTCATCTTGCTTGGATCCACAATTAACTCCTTTGGTACCAGCAGCCAAGAAGTAAGGAGACACACTGCATTGGGAAAATCTGCAGGTAAGGACCTCTCCAAATTATTAAGGAGTAATGATGTCAGTTTGAGAATTAAGATGTGTCTTATTCAGGCCATGGTTTTTCTGATTAATTGCTATGCATCTGAGGCCTAGACAAAGAATGACAGGAAGTGAACTGACACTTTTGAGCTGTGATGTTGGAGAAGAGCACTGAACATCCCAAGGAAGGCCAAGAGAACAAACAGATATGTCTTAAAGAGGGTGCAGCCACAGTGCTCTTTGAAGGGAAGAATGATGAGGTTTCATCTCACATACTTTGGACATGTTGGTAGGAGGGGCTAAATGACACTGGGAAGGGTGGAGGGTCAGCAAAGAAGAGAAAGGCCTTCAACCAGGTATATTCGCACAGTGACTACTACAGTGGGATCTTGTGTATCAGGAAGTGCAAAGATGGCACAGGATAAAATAGGGTTCAGATCTTTTCTTTATAGGGTCACTACGAGTCATATAGGAAAATGAAACCAAATCCACGAGAACCAAAATATAACTTTGAGTCTATCCCACCTGAATTTCAAAACCATCTCAAGAACAGGTTTGAGACCTTGAACACGAATAAGCGAAGACCAGATGAGTTGTGGGAGAATATCAAGGGTATCATCCAGTAAGAGTGTAAATGTTGATTACAAAGAAAGAAGAGGAAGAAAAGACCAAAATGGATGTCAGCAGAAACTCTGAATATTGCACTGGAGTGCAGAGAAGCCAAAGCACAAGTAAGAATTCAAGATACTAAAGAGCTAAACAGAAGATTTCAAAAGGTAGGGCGGGATGACAAAGTAAAATATTACAATGAAATGTTCAAGAAGTTGGAGTCAGAAAACCAAAAGGGTTGAACTCGCTCAGCATTTCTTAAGCTCAAGGAACTGAAGAACAAATTCAAACCTAGAGTTGCTATAATCAAGGATGCAGAGTATTAAGTGATGATGGAGGTATCAAAAGAAGATGGAAAGAATATACTGAGTCATTGTATTGAAAGGAATTAGCAGACACAGAAGAATTTAATGAAACAACACATGAGCAAGAGCCTATAGTGATGAAGGAAGACGCTTAAGCTGCTTTGAAAGAAAAAGCAAAAACTAAGGCCCCAGGAATAGATGGTATACCAAGTGATGTATTTCAGCTAACAGATGCTGCCCTGGACGTGCTCACCAAGTTGTGTCAAGAAATCTGGAGAACAACCACTTGGCCAACTGACTGGAAGAGATTTATATTTGTTCCCATCCCAAAGAAGGGTGACCCAAAAGAGTGTGGAAACTATAGAACAATATCGCTGATTTCACGTGCAAACGAGATTCTGCTGAAGATTATCCAAAAACGACTGGAACAGCACATCAGCAGAGAACTGCCAGAAGTTCAGGCTGGGTTTAGAAGGGGTCATGGTACCAGGAATACTGTAGCTAATGTTAGATGGATCTTAGCTGAAAGCAGGGAATACCAGAAGATGTCTATCTGTGCTTCATTGATTATGCAAAGGCGTTTGACTGTGTGGACCATAACAAACTGTGGCTGACTCTGAGAAGAATGGGAATCCCAGAACACTTGATCATGCTAATGTGAAACTTATACTT
>NW_006399752.1:40433156-40451156 GCF_000299155.1 Elephantulus edwardii
GGAGAGGGACTTCATGCTTGGGAGGGTGGAGGGCAGGCGCAGGAGGGGATGGCCCTCTGGGAGATGGATTGATTCGGTGACTGGGGCAATCAGGATGAGTGTGTCGGAGACAATGAGATTAGCACAGAACAGAGCAGAGTTTAGAGCTGTTGTGCATAGGGTCGCTATTAGTCACAAGTGACTCAACGGCATATAACAACATGAGTCATACACAACTCGATGGGACCTAACAAGAACAATAATATGAAAGTGAGATTAATTCTGATGAAAGAAAATGGAAGATACAGAAGAGGCAGCAAATGTGAGTGCCATGAAGGCAAAAATGGCACCAGAGAAGCATCAAAAAACAAAGGACTGTGAAGAGAGAAAGGAGGGATGTTTACCCTTTTTTCAAAAGCTCATTTTTAAAGTCTAGCTCTTTCAGTTACAGAAGATGATGCTTGGGACAACACTGATTTCAGACGCAGAGACATAGCCACAGCAACACTTACCTGTGTCAAATATGTCAAGCAGATTAACCAAAGTCTCAAATGCTGCAAGCCGTACACTGCTACCTTCATCCCTGGAGAGTTCTATTAATTCAGGGAGCACCACAGTTTTTGTGAGTTCTGTCCTGCACAATAAGTGACAGAAGAAATCAAAGCAATAAATTTGCTTTAAAAACCTATTATAAATAAATCACTAAGCTGAGGGTTATCAGAAATTGAAGTAATAAAACAATTGTTCTTGTCCTCCAGAAGGCTGCAATGCGGCTGAAAAAAAAACATGATATAAGCAGCATTAAAAGTAATTTCAGTAATTTAAATCAATTACACTTCCTCAACAATAACAAGAAGCTCTGGTAGCCTAGTAGTAAGGAGTTAGATTGCCAATCCAAAGGCAAGTGGTTCAAATCCACCAGCTGCTCCACAAAAGAAAAAGGGGCAATCTCTTCTCATGTAATGAACAGTCTCTGGAAATCGCTGAAGGGTCACTTAACAGTCGGTTCTGGTTTGATAACACATGATAACAATAATTCTTCAGATATTTTAATGATTAGGTGTTTACAGGACATCTTATGTCATTTACTATTTTAAGAAACTTCAGCAAACAACCTAAACTTATAAAACATTGCTGAATAATACTGTACTTTTATGCTACCAATGTTGTTGCTATTGTTATGTGCCATCAAGTCACTTGTGACTCATAGCAATCCTATGTACCACAACCCTGAAACATGCTCTATCCTGGGCCAACTTTACTGTCTCCAACACACCTACCCTCATTATCCTAATCCCGGTATTAACCCATCTCTTCAATGGTATCCTTCTCTTTCTCCATCCCTACACCCTTCCAAGCATGATGTCCCTCCTTACAACATACCCAAAGTATGTCAGACAAAGCCTCAGAATCCTTGCCTCCTCCAAGGAGCATCCTGGTTTCACCCTCTCTAGGACAAACCTGTTTGTTCTCCTGGCAGTCCCTTGTATATTCAACATTCTTCCCAGCACCAAAGTTCAAAGGCATCAATTCTCTTTCTAGTCACTAGTTATCCCTAGTCACTGGCCAGCTCTCTGACACATAGCAAGTGATTGCAAAGACTATTGCCTGGATCAGGCACAACTTAGTCTCAAGACTGACACTGTTGCTCTTCAGTACTCTGGAGAGGTCCCTGACAGCCAGCTTTCCCAGTGCAATTTGTCTCTTGATTTCCTGGTTGCTGGTACCAAGAAGGTTGGCTGTGGAGCCAAGCAAACTAAAGCTGCTAATAATCTCTATCTCTTCACCAGCCATCATGATGCTGCCACTTGGCCCAGTGATGAGAATCTTCATTTTCGTGATTTTGAGCTTCAATCCATATTGAAGGCTACAGTCCTTGATCTTCTGCAGCAGGCGCGCCAGGTCCTCTTCAGTTTCTGCAAACAAGGTTTGTGTCATTTGCGTAACGCAGGCTGTTGATGAGTCTTCCTCCAATCCTGATGCCACATTCCTCCTCGTACAGCCCAGCCTTCCAGATGATCTCTTCTGCATAAAGATTGAAAAGGTATGGAGACAGAATACATACCCGGCATACATCTTCTAGATTTTGAGCCATGCAGTGTCTACTTAACTCTGTTCTAACGACTGCCTCTTGGTCCAAGTATAAGCACAATCAAATGTTCTGGGATTCCCATTCTTCTCAGAGTCAGCCACAGCTTGTTGTGATTCACAATGCCTTTGCATAGTCATTGAAACAGAGATAGATATTCCTCTAGTACTCTCTGCCTTCAGTCAAGATCCCTCTAACATTAGTTACCAAGGCCTCTTCTAAACCCAGCCTGCACATCTGGTAGTTCTCTGCTGACATGTTGCTCCAGTTGTTTTTTGGATAATTTTCAGCAGAATCTTGCTTGCATGTGATATTAATGATATTGTTCAGTAAATTTCGCACGTAAGGGTCACCCTTCTTTGGAATGGCAACAAATACTGATCTTTGTCCATTGACCAGATGTTTGTCTTCCAGATTTCTTGGCACAACTTAGTGAGCACATCCAGAGCAGCGTCTGTTTGTTGAAATGTGTCAATTGGTATGCTGTCAACTCCTGGAACCTTGTTTTTTGCCAATTTTTCAGAATAGGTTGAACTTCTTCCTTCACCACCACAGGCTCTTGCTCATATGTTGTTTCATTAAATTCTTCTGTGTCAGCCAATTCCTTCTGGTGCAGTGAGTCTGTATACTCCTTACATCTTCTTTTAATGCTTCTTGGATCATTTAATATTCTGCTCAAAGCATCCTTAAGTATTGCAACTTGTGGCTTAAATTTGTTTTTCAGTTCCTCCAGCTTAAGAAATGCTGAGCGAGTTTGGCCCTTTCGATTTTTTTTACTCCAGCTCTTTACACATTTTTTTCTAATACTGTGCTTTGTCTTACCGAGCTGTCATTTGAAATCTTCTGTTCAGCTCCTTAATTTCTTCATTTCCTTTTGCATTCTTCATGGATGATATTCTTGATATCCTCCTACAGCTCATTTGGTCTTCACTCATTGGTGTTGAAGGCCTCAATCCTGTTCCTGTGATGGTACTGAAATTCAAGTGCGATAGACTTACAGTCAAATTTTGGTTCCTGTGGACTTGATTTAATTTTTTTCAACTTCAGCTTGAATTTGCATGTGAGTAGTTAGTGATCCATCTACTTCCAAAATAACAGGGCTTCCAAAAAACCCTATGTACAATAGTGCACACTTAGACTAGCAGACATGGCAACCAAGGCTGAGACCTCGAATATGGAAACACAAAGAAGAAGGAACAGTTGTAAGCATACACTAATGATTGGAACGTAGAATGTGAGAAGCATGAATGTTGGAAACTTGGACATTGTTAAGAAAGAAATGGAACGCATAAATATTGACATACTAGGTAGGTATTGGTGAAATGAGAGGGCTTGGTGGAGTTGCTTTCAGAATCAAAAAAGTCATTTCTAGAACCATCTTGAAATAAAATATGGTGAGTGACAGGGTAATATCCGTACACACACAAGGAAGTACTTCTATCATTCAAATATATGCACCAACAGCTAGAGCCAAGGAGTAGGAAATAGATTTCTACCAACTTATGTAGTCATAGATAGATCGAACATGCAATCAAGTTGGGTGACAGGTATGCAAAAGATGGGAACAGGAAAGAAGGATCAGTAGTTGGGAAACATGGACTTGGTGACAGAAATGAAGCTGGAGAAAGAATGACAGAATTCTGCACATTCAATGATTTATTCATTCTAAAAATACCTTTTATAAGAAACACAACTGCAGGTTATACACATGGATTTAACCTGATGGTATGCAAAGGAATCAAATTGATTATATCAAATCTGCTACCAACATACAATGCATTCTTTTTTCTTTTTTTTTTTTCAAACTGTGGTTATGAATTGACAGCAATAAGCTGGGTTCTGTTTTGGTTTTCGTCCATATGGAAAAATATGGTCCTTACAGAAAGACTTATTGCAACAAATATGGAAAGATCTTATAGCAGCTAAACTCATAAAAGCTGGAACTGGATGGGGCTGCCTTGATTTTAGGTCTCACAAGGTTTCTGCCTTTGACAAGGTGCAGTATTATTATTTTTATTTCAATTGCTGTAATAGAAAATATTTATGTTTTCTTTTTTTAACATGTTTCTACCTTACCCACCTTCTGAGCATTGATAGGTTTAACTGTATTCAAATCTCTGAGGATAGATTTTTTTTTTCTGCTTATCTAACACACAAAATCACAACAAACAAATTCCTAGTTTATTTACAGTAAGGAGATCTAGTGGGCTAGTGGGTAAGGAGACAAAGCAACAGGGTTGAATCTACCACCTGCTCCACGGGAGAGAGACCTGGCAACCTCCCCCAGCAGGCTATTTACTGCTTCTGAAAATTCAGTGGATGGTCAGCTATGAGTTGACTGTGACTCAAAGGCACATAACAAGAATGCCTAATTAGAAGAATTACTCCTAGCACTAGAGGTTCTCTCAAAGAAAATGTGTGCTGTTAGGTAAAATATTTATAAATACAAGTGAATTCTTACTCAACATTCTGTTTCTACTTTTTCATCATAGAAAGATGTCATTATAACAGCACCCTCTCTGATAATGGGAGGGTTTATGGTGTGACCTGGGTTTTGGGGTACAAGCTGGAAGATGTCATGCTTTGCCATCTTTCCTAAAAATCAAATGACTACATATTGGGAATATATTTCTACACTCTCTACTCTGCTCCATTGAGTTGTATGTCTATCTTTTCAACACTGTAGTCTTTTGAATAATATAAATTTATTGTTAATCTTGAAATCAAGTAGTACTAGTCCTTCCTTTTTCATTTGCTTTCGTGCTTTTATTTTACTATGTCCACAAAATGACATGTGACAATTTTTATTAAGATTACACTGAATCTCTGAATATACCATGGACTGCCAAGAAAACAAATAGATTCATCCTGGAGAGGGCTAAACCAGGCTACTCCTTGGAGTCAAGGATTCTGGGGCTTCGTCTGACATACTTTGGACATGTTGTAAGGAGAGACAGGTTCTTGGAGAAGGACATCATGCTTGGGAGCATGGAGGGACAGCGCAGGAGGGGAAGACCCTCTATGAGGTGGTGGATTGATTCAGTGACTGGGGTAATCTGGATGGGTGTGTCAGAGGCAGTGCAATTGGCACAGGATAGAGCACGGTTTAGGGCTGTTGTACATAGGGTCGCTATGAGTCGTAAGTGACTTGATGGCACATAACAACACTGAATCTCTAGATCAATTTGAAAAGAACTGACAGTTCTGTAATAAAGTTGGATGAGCTCTTCATAACCCATCACTGTCTCGTCAAGTCTAACTCAGAATGATGCTAACGGGCAGCACAGAACAGCTCCACTGGGTTTCCAAAGGTGGAATCTTCGGAACACTGCCACATCTCCGCCTCACCAACAATGACTCATTGAGTTCTAATCCAGTGAACTTTTGGTCAGAAATTGCATCACCAGGGATCCCTTTTTAACACTATTCCCTCTTAACTGATTATTCTACGAGTCCTCCTCTTTGATCTTAGGCTGGTGCACAACGCACAATTAGCTTTCCAGAATTTTGAGTTTTTATTTAATATGGATAGACTATCTTTCATTTTGCTGTCTATTCATCACAGTAATCAACAACAATAGTGTTGACATAGAGCATCACAAAATCCACTTAAAGCAGATGGAATTTAATGAGTCATGGAAAAGGTCCAGATCAGGAAAACATCCACTGTCAGAGTGGAAATGGTCACGGTACCAATCCAGGGAAAGCATCAGACCTAGTACTACTGGAAGAACTAAAGATTACAACATTCATAACTGCCTGAGAGACATCAAGGCAGTTGAAAACAGAAAGGAGGATCTCCAGAAGCAAAAATTCAGGAGGGATAGGTAAATAGAAGATTATCTGGGACTACCTGATTGTTAAAGGTATATGCCGTTCAGTTCACTACAGGACAGCCCAAGACAAGTTTATCTGGAAACCTATTAGTAAAACTTCTTTCTCAGTCATGTCCATTTCTGAGTCTCCAGTGAAGTTTTACTGGCATTGCTGTACATCGAGACCCCTGGCCATACGCTGCGACATCATGCATCTATTTGACTATAAAGAAAAAGATTCTTTAAGAATAAATTATATTATCCTTCACCTGTCATATCTCAAAGAAAAGGAAAGCTGTCCTTGTATTATATGGCCAGGTCAGTCATCAAGGTTAAAAAAAAAAGAGTCCGACAGAGATTCTTGACTCACATCAAGACTTTAAAATGGGGTTAGGGTTCCACTTTTAGACTGCCCTATTTACACACACACACCAAGTACATCTGATTTTAGTCTTTCAGACAGTGCTCATTTCTGGCAAAACTAAAAAGGTCAGTATGTCTTCCCTTTCTAGCCAGAGCAAACACTAAATTACAAACTCCAGCCTGTATCATTGCTGGACTTCTTCCAGGCACTCTTCATTCTCAAGAGTCTTAGGATAAGACTCCAGTACAATAATGGGGACACTATTCTCTATCAAACTAGAAACAATCTCTAAAGTTATCTTTTCCCAGTGCCTTTGCTCTACCTTAGGGCTTCATCTAGCCTAGAGTAGAGGGAATTTCTACTGGTAGCTATTAAATGTTTAACAAAATTCAGAATTAGAGATTCTTTCACTACTATTAAGTTGTATACTACATAAAGTGCACAGCTTTTACTGGTTCATTCCAGTGTGACCTCTATTGAGAATGTGAATTTCCACCTAGATACACTATATCAACATCTATATTTTAACAAAATCATCAAGTGACAGAGGATAGAAATGCAAATTCTCTGCAGGGAGTAAAACCAAAAAGAAAGAAACTGAAACTCTGGTTTAATGCATTTCTCAAAAGAAGGGCAAAGAAAATGATTCAGGTATAAGGAGTTTCAGCCCTTGTAACAGTAAGTCCTACTAGTCTGCTCTAAATAGGATACGGTTACTGTTGTTGTGTGCCTTTCTGTTGGAACCAACCCATTTTCAGAGACAGTTAATCACATGGGAGGCCATCCTTCTCCTGTGAAGCAACTGGTGAATTCAAACCATGTGCCTTCATGATTGTAGCACTGCTTCTTACTTAAAATTACATGTGTGTATAATCATCCAAATTAGCTTAGGTAAACTCTAACACTCTGGTTTTATTTTGTAAATTAACCTTTAAACAAAAGCTTGTATAATTACAAGTATACCACCTGATCAAATGAATGGCAAGTGATTTTTATAATCTGTGGACAGTGACAAACTATTAAACGCAAAAAAAAGAGAATGTAGAAAGACAACTTAATACTCTCCCAAAAAGAATCTGATTCTAATTAAGAAGCAAATGTCCAAGTAACATTGTATTCACTCTTGAGCCCACAATGATCCCAGCAGTCAGCTTACCCTACCAGAAAGAAAGTGGTGCTGAGATCAAAACAAGAGAATTGCAATATTACGCTTCCTAAATAATACTTAATCTAAAGAGTGCTATAAATTCTGTTTAGCAGCAGCAAACACAACTGTGTGTACAACAATACTATGAATCTGTGTGACATCTGAAAGCCTTGAACATTGGCCCAGATTAAAAACAACAGAGGTACAGTGGCCACAATCGGATAGTTCTTGCTTTTGAAACAATGACAAAAAGGAGGGGCTGCATTATAGTAACAAAAATTGTGCATATCTATCCCTATTTGTCTGTGTGTACCTTTATTTTTGGCTATGATCCAGTTGGATCCCAACTCATGCAACCACCGTATTTTACAGAACAGAACTTTCCCCTTCTTGACTGCAATCTTTACAAAACAATGTCAGGCTTTCTTTCCATGGAAATGCTGGGTGGGCTTAATCCATGAACCTCTGAGTTAGCACCTTATCACACCCAGATTTATATTTTTATAGTTAAAAGAGAAAGACCAAGTACCCTATGTTGCTCCTTCTAGAGCTTTACACATCCAAAGAGTAAGGGCAGAAATAAAGGAGATGGTAGAAGATTAGAATTACAGGAGACACAAAGTTTGCCATTAGAATAGTCACATCTGACCCAATAATACGGCTGTCACCCAAAAGAAATTCTATTGCCAGAGTCCACCGATGGTTTATATTAGGACATTTTCACTTCGTGGGCCTAAGGATTTGGGATCAGAACAAAGTAATTAGGATTAGGAGGAAAGCATTTCATATGAACTAAATCTCTCTTACCACGTTAAACATGTTCATATTTGTCTCTAATGCACAGATGCAATGGAAAGGGTTTGTTAGAAACATTTTTTATATATCATATAAAGTGTAAAATTTCAATAGCATGCTTTTAAGGGGGGAAAGCAGAATATGCTTATCTGACAATCAAGAAACAAAAACATGTCAAAATATCTTTGAAAGTGTACTTACCCAATGCCTTGAGCTATATTTTCTAATTGCCGACACATGCAAGCTCGAACTTCATACTCTACGTCTTGACAGAGTGATTTTACCAGTGGAAGAATTTCTCTTTTAATGCTAAAGTATAAAATAAAATAAACACAAAAGTGACTGCTTTGCTGTGGAATCAGTTCCAACCTGTAACTACCTTATATACAGAACAATGCCGAGTCCTGAAACATACTCATGGCCATTGCTATGACCAAGCATTGTTACAGCCACTGTGTCAATCCATACCACTGAGGGGCTTCCTCTTCAATACTGACCCTCCCCCTACACTAAGCATGATGTCTTTTTCATAGGACTGGTTGCTCCAGATAATATGTCCAAAGTACGTGAAATGATATCTTACCATCCTTTTTTTCTTTTACCTGCTTTTCCCACCATCCTTACTTCTATGGAGTATTGTATTTAATCGCATTTAATCCAAGCCATATTTATTTGTTCTTCTGACAGACCATAGTATATTCTTTACTGACATGAAAATTCAAAGGCATCGATTCTGTTTCTTGATTCCTCAGCTAACTTTACAAGCCTAGGAAGTGAAAATACCATGGCTTGGGCCAGATGAACTTTTATTTTTCAAAGATATTTTTTGCTATAGATTTGGTTTCTTGAATGGTGCTTTCATGAGCATTGATTGTGGATCTAAATTAAGTGAAGTCCTTGACAATTTTGATATTTTTACCATTTATTATGAATTGTTTATTGGTACAGTTGAGGGTATTTTTTTGTCTTCATTGTGTTGAGCAGTAATTCCTCTGGAAGATGTAGTTTTTATCAATAAATACTTCAAGTCCTATATTTGTTTTAAATCCAGCAAGATTGTGGTATTTGACTTCTCACAGGTTAATAAGTCCTCCTCCAACCCTGATGCCATGTACGTCTTCATATAATCGACTTTCTCAAATATTTGCTAATACAGAGTAAGTGTGATGAAAAGATACAACCCTGACTTACACCTTTCCTGATATTAAACCACCCATTATGCGCTGTTCTATTCAAACTGCCGCCTCATCATCTATGAACAGGTTCTGCATGAGCACAATTAAAGTGTCTGAAATTCCCATTCTTTGCAATGGGATCCAATAGATCCAAAGATGATCCACACAACCAAATGCCTTTGCATAGTCAAGAAAACACAAGTAAACATCTGCTACTCCAGGCTTCGGCCAAAGTCCATGTAGTATCAGCAACGTTAGAATCAAAGCTCACCTGTTATCAAGGAGCTCTGGTGGTTCAGTGGGAAGGAGTTACACTGCCAACCCAGAGGCATGTGGTTCAAACGGTGAACAATGGGCAAACTCCTCATGTGTGATTTACTGCCTCTGAAAAACCACTAGAGGGTCAGCTGTGAGTTGGTTCCCACTTGACTATTGTTGTTAGGTGCCGCCGAGTCGTAGATGACTTATAGTGACCCTATGAACGAAAGGGCTGAGCACTGCTCGTACAGAGTTTCCGGAGGCAAACCATTTCAGAAGTGGATGCCACTCCTGCTTCCAGGCTTGTTTCAGTCGGGAAGCTCCAGCAAACACTGTCCGCCATGGGTGACTATTACCACGGTTGGCACATCCGTGTCCCAGGGCTCAGCCTCACAGCAACCACGAGTTACCTCTGTACAGCAATGCACTGACCAGTGCTACACCACCTAGAAGAACGTTTGACAGGAAAATAATCTGAACCCGGCCTGAGGGCCGCAGATTAAAATCACCCACCTTCTGCTTGGTAGCATAACAAATATGCGTTATTCCATGCCTTCATTTGAATCTTAGCTAGGAGTTCTGGCATTTCCCTATTAATGTACTGCTACAACTATTTTTCAATTATCATGAAAGAAATTTTATTTTCATGAGACATTAATAATATTTTCAATAATTTCTAAATTACGTTGATTCACTTTTCTTTGGAATGGGTAAAAATAATGATCTCTTCCAATCAGTAGGCCAAAGAACTGCTTCCCAATTTTGGTAAATACAAGTGACTATCTCTAGCATTGCATCCATTCGCTGAAACATCTCAACTGGTATCCATGTCCCAGATTGGTCCTGGAGCTTTGTTTTTCACCAATGCCTTCAGTGCAGCTTAGTTTTCTTTCTTCAATAGCACAATTTCTTGATCACATGCTCTCTCCTGAAATGGCTGAAAGTCAACTAATTCTTTCTGGTGTAATAACTGTATATCGGTTCCGTCTTCATTTGGTACTTCCTGCATCATTCACTATCTTGCCCTCAGAAACTTTCAATATTACAACTTGAAGCTTCACATTTTCTTCAGTTCTCCTAGGTTTAGAAATGTTGAGTATGTTTTTCCTTTTCTGTTCTAACTCCAGGTCTCTGTACATTTCACCACGCTCTATGAATACCAAACATACTCCGTTGTAAAGCTTATAATGTATTTTTAAATATGCTAGTTAATTTAGATGGCATCATCAACTACATTTAAACTATGTATGTGGCTGAAATATTTTTAAAATAATGACTAGAAATAAAAGATTCTACAGCAAGTAGAATGCCTGAATCTAACAACCACCAATCAAATGATCCTTCAGTTTTGTATTTTTCTATTGTGGGCTCAAGCACACTAGAGATGGCAAGAATGGCACAGGATGGACGAGGTTCAGATGTGTTGTTTACAGGACTGCTATGAGTTGTAATCAACTTGATAGCACCCAGCAACAACAGTGCATTTTATTTTTACAATACTCCCTTCCTTACCTGCACAATTACAATTGTACAGACACTGTAAGAATGGACTTGAATAGGGCAGAGAACATGAGAATGGCACAGGTCAGAGCAAGGTTCTGATCTGTTGTCTGCAGGATCGCTGTGAGTCACAGTTGACTAGATGGTAACTAACAACAACCACCACCACCACCCTTTCCTTCCAGCTAGTATGTATCATCTAGACAGAGAGTAACATATAAATTACATTCTCCATAAAAATCTCAAAATAAGAAACATTATTCAAAATAGTAATGCACAAATTCTGTTTTTAGGTTATGCATACTAATATTTGACATTTATATAATAATGTCATTCTCTTTTCAAAGGTATACTAGGGATAAGGCAAAAGAAGAAAATGGGAAAGAGAAAATCAACTTCATTAACCTCAAAAAGTCATATGAGCAAAAGGAACTATATCTGAGTAAATACATTTTTGTCAAAGTTCTATAAAGAACTAAGCTTTTATGTACTATAAAAGAATACAAATCTCATTTAATTGCTAATCAAAGTCATATGTTTAAAATCCTTAATTTAATAGAATGAACAAGAACTTATATACAAATACTTACGTGAGGGAATCAAATTTGTTGGCCAATTTTCCTAAAATTTTACAACTAACTAAGCGAGACTGTACTGTTTGCGACAGTTGTGCCTTGGAAACAAGTGGATTCAAAATCTAAAAAGAAAATTATTTACAGAAGAAATTTTTAAAATTTTACATACTTTTGACACTAATGTCAGGTACTTTTCCCCCCAATAATATTAATTGCAATATCCTGGAAGCTTTTAAGAACATGTATATCATTTGAATTGCATGGTTATTTATGACCTGGTTGCTATTGACTGCTTTCTAGACTATTAAATTAAAGATTATGATAAATTACACACTAAAAATAAACAATAAAAAGACTTGAACTTAAAACTTTTAGAAAAGTCTCTAATTATCTGTATACATTTCTGTTATGTATCATCTAGTCAGAACTGACTCACAGTTGACCCTCCAGCGGGTTTTCAGAGGCAGTAAAAGGACACTGGAGGGGCTTGCTCATCTTTCTCCTGTGGAACAGCTCATGGATTCAAACTGTGAGCCTTTGGGTTAACAGTGCAACTTCTTACCATTAAGCCTCTAAGCACATTAGATATTATTTGAAGCACACTTTCAAAAGGAAAAGGCAAATTAACTGCCTGACACCTTGAAAATTACTTTTATATCATATAAATTAAGTATATACTTAGTCTAAAGAGGTATAAAACGTTAAGGTTTTAAATTAATACGGCATTACAGATATACTCAGCATTCAAAAACTGAACATGATAGACTCTAAAGAACTATGAAGATCAAATTCTAAATCAGATGCATCTTTAATTTGCCCAAGCAATCTTGCTATTTCTCATCCCCACATTTCTTATCTATATAAAGGGGAAATTAGAAAAACAGAGCCAAAAGGCAAGTTCAGAAATTCTTTAGTTCTACTAAAAGTGTCAGCTACAAAATGGCCAGAATTACTGACTACACAGGGACAAGTAAAATCTAAGACCAAAAATATTTGAAATAAAATGTACATTTAAGATCTTTAAAAAAAATCATTATAAATAATCGGATGGCATTTAACAGTAAAAACTGCATTCAACTGCATAGTCTTCAAATTACAGAAAGAGCACATGTACATACAACATTCTAAATACACATAATACATCGAAATATACAGAATCATCCAGATGTTCAGCATCAGTTATGTAAACGTCCTTACATAACTGGATGAGTCTTTCCAATTTCAAGCAAGCATTTTGGTATGGTTCTACAATAATAAACTGCATAAGAACAAAAAAAATTATTTTTTATTAAATTCTAAGAGAACATGTAATTGCTTCTTTCAAGCATAACATAATTGGAAAAAAAGATATATAAGCAATGAATTGAGGAGATAAATTTCCATCTTATTTTCCTATACTCTCACCATAATTTGTTAAACCTTCTGAAAAGGTTATACCCACAACACTGAGTATTGAAAAGCAAATAAACTTTGAGAAAAATATTTGTAACACATTCAACAAACAACAGTAAAACTTAATAAAAAACTTGAATCCATTGCTATTCAATCAGAATTGACTCATAACTGATCCTCCTTTGGGTTTCGAGGCTGTAGTCACAAGAGAGGAAACCACTATTTCTTCATCCCACGGAGCAGCTGGTGGCTTTGAACCACCAGAGCAGCATGGCTTTGAATTAGCTGCCCACCTCCCTACCTAGGTGACCAGAGCTCTGTAAATCTAATAGCATATATAAGTATAGCAATGGATGATAGGATCATATAGTTTAGATCAAACAATATTTTTAAAAATAATCCAGGTTGAAATAGGAAGAATTCACCAACCAAAAAAATTCCCATTGAAAATTTAACTCCATTTTTTATCCATCAAATTTAATTGGAAAATTTGTTGCACAGAAACAGGCATCCTAACACAATGTTAGTTAAGAATGTCGATGCCTTCTGACCAAGTAATTGCCCTTTTCTGGAAGCTGTAACTCATTGCCCTGGATATGGAATCAACTCAGAGCTGTTTGTGATACTGTAAACCACACTGGAGCTGATTGCCCATCTTTCTCCCGCACCAAGCTGCTGATGGATTTGAACCGCCAGAGAGGCACAGCCTACAGATTAGTACGACCCCTACAGACACCTCACTGGAGACAGTTAAGAAAAATATCTGAAAAAAGAAAAAGCTCTACAGAAATGTTTATTAGCCTTATTTTGATAGGTAACTAGGGAGCTATGAGGGCCTAGTGGCAAGAAGCTGCACCACAATTATAAAGGCACACGGTTTGAGGCCACCAAGCTGCTCCATGGAAGAAGGATGGGCAATCTCCTCCTATGTGATTAATTGTCTCTGAAAACCCACCAGAGGGTCAGTTATCTATTGATTCTGACTCTATGATACACAACAAATATAATGTTTTAACAAGTAAGTGAAACCGTTTACAACCATTTCTGAATTAGTTTAAAATGTTTAAGTAAAAAGCAAACAAACAGGAATTCAGTATGAGCACTAATGTGGCAAGCACTGACCATCTACAGAGGGGAAAAATCTAAAAGGAAATAGATCAAAAACTTAAAAATGGCTGACAATGTGTAAAACCATGGATTTCTTTTTCTCTCTTCTGTGTCTTGTATCATTCAAATTTTCCAAATGATCATGTGTTGGTTTGGGAATGGTGAGCCATTTTACTTTTTTAAAAAAGCCATTTCTGGGAAAGACCTAGTAACCAGCACTACTCTCTCTATAAAAACACCGCAAGTGTCTGTATCTGTGGCCATTACCTCGTGCCGCAGGGTCTCCTTTGGCAGCACTTCTATGACGGACAGAAGAGTTTCCAGCCAGGCATTACTGACACCTGAATGACACAGAACAAGCTCCATGAAGTGGCTCACAAAGTTAGTAACTCCAACATCTGGAAAAATTATTGGTTTATTTTTTAAAAAATAGTATTTAGCAACATCTTTAACTCAAAACAAGTATTTTTGCTGAATAATAGTACTATAAACATAAACCGTGTAAGTTGTTGTTGTTATGGGCCATCAATTTGGAACCTACACATAGCTGACACTCCAGTGTGTTTACAGAGACTGTAAACTGCATGGAAGGAGACAGCCCATCTTTCTCCCATGGAGCAGCTGGTAGACTTGAACTGCCTGCTTTTTGGTTGGCAGTGCAACTCTTTACCTAGTAGGTCACCAAAGAAAAAGTAAAATAAAAAAATCATAAGGTAACCTAATAGGTCTTCAGCTCTCAACAATAATGAATTTTAAAGTTTTTCGTTTGTCTGGGTTTTTTTTATTTTAAAGTTTTATAAAGAGATAGCCATGGTAATTTTAAATTCTATCATTTGTCAACCCTTGAGTAATATGGTCTTGGTGAGTCACCTACATCAGGCTAAGAGGATAAAAATGACATATAAGAAACAACATGCAAGTACACAGGGAACATGCCTGGCCCCTGACCTGCATCTCTGTGCTCCACATGCAGCAAAATGATTTGGAGAAAGGAGTGGGCATATGCATGGATTGATACCGATTCTTCCTGTAGAATGGTCAGAAAGGAAACAGCAGCCGTCAACTGCATTTCCACCCCCGCCACGTGCAGGACTTCCTGTGTGATTAGAAAGAGCTTGCTATTTACATAGACAAGAGGTCACACATCATAAGTGTCAAAAAACAAAGATTGTATAAACCAAAATAACTTCTTCAGTTAAGAAAACTACTAAGATACTGTCCAGTTTACTCACAAAACCACATAAAATTTAAATGCCCTGAGAATTTATAAAACAGCACTTCAATGTTTTCAATGTTTTACTGAATGAAAAAAATAGAACTTTAAATAGCAAAGCAGGTGTTTTTGATAGGTCTCAATTTCTGTTTTGCTGCCTGTATTATAGAATTTGTCATCCTACCCAGTACAGTAATGGCAAAGATCCAACAATCATATTGATTTCATTATTCTCTGCTTCAAAAACCAAATATTCTGTCTTCTACCACAAAAAGAAAATATATTTAAGTTAGTACAAATAATTTTTTCCCTTTAAGCAATTAATGAATATATGACTATGATGTAACTTTTATAAAATGGATTTTTAAGCATCACAATGCAGTTTTAAAAATTGCAGTCACCTCCATTCCTCATGTAAAATACTTTAAAAAGCATAAGCAAATTATTATTTACATTAGCATTAATTTTCAACACATAAAAAAATAAAAATCTTAGTAAGCCTCAAATATATTACCTACACTTCTCTAAGAATGTGTGCGAATGTATTGTGTGTATGTGCATGTGTGTGTGTAAAAGGCAGATTAAAATATTACTTTGCTTAATCAAGTAGAAATCTGGATGCCTATTTCCTAAGTAACACATAATACTATTACTTGCAATAGATTACTTGACATCGTAAGTTTTGTAGCAATGATCTTAGGTAGATTAATCTTTCTGAATTTTCACCTAACATATTAAATGTGAATAGCATTGTTCTCAAGAGAGATCCTTTAAACATTCTAATGAAGACACAGTATATATTAAAGTACTAAAAAGGCTCTAGGTAAGTCATTTAAACAGATCTTCCAAAATTTACAAACTTACTGTGCAAAATGAACATTTTAATAATGATCATTGTATCTCTATCTCTTCTCTATCAAACCTTCAGATATCTAATGTTCTTATTGTGTGCTGTCGTGTTAGTATCTACCCACAGCTAACCCTCCAGAGGGTTTTCAGAGGCAGTTAATTGCATGGAAGGAGACTGCCCATCCTTTTACCACAGGGTAGCTGGTGGTCTCAAACTGTATGCCCTCAGGACTGCAGCACAACTTCAGATATCTTATAGAAATTTAAATTTATCTTGCCCCAAATGGAACTATTATCTTCTCAAAGCTGTTCTTACTGCAATCTTCCTCATCTCAATAGACAGTAAACGGCAACTCTATTCTTCTATTGTTTAACCTCAAAACTAGAGTAATTCTTAACTCTCTTCATCCTCCAATCAAGTATCACTAAACTGTAAAAGTTATACCTTTAAAATATACCCAGAATATGGCCACTTATCATCTTCACTATAATCACTTTGGGCTAAGACATCATCACCGCCAGTCTGCTTTATTCCGCTTATTTTTTTTACATCATCCTTGCTTCTAGTGCTACTACTCTATCATTATGATTATTTCTCTTCCAAATGGAACTCGGGGAGAAACTTTTAGTTAAAAAAAAAAGATTATATCATTTCCCTGCTCAAAGTTTCCAAAAGCACCCATTCCCACTAATTCCTTTTTCCTCAATGTTGACATGATTGGTTGCCTGCTTTTTTGCAAACTTCAACTCAAATAACGACTTTTCAAAAAGGCCTTGTCTGATCATTTTATCCTAAATTGAAATCCATCCCAGCTCCTTTGCCCCAGAACTAACCATTCTCACTACAGATCTATTTACCTACAAACATTTATCATTATCTCATATACTATCTATTCATTTGTTTACTGCCTATCCCTCATAACCAAACATGAGCTTTATGAGTGCAAGAACTTGTACCTGATTTGTTGACGACTGTATCTCCAATTCCCAGTTCACAGTAGCCATTCAGTAATTAATTAACTGTAATTAATTCGTGAATAACCAAACATTGCTTACTCTTCTCTTTTCACTTTAACTTTCTGCTCTTGTCACAGTACTTCACATATATTTTCCACATCTCTTAAAAGATGATTTTAGGTAGCCTTTGAGGTCAGTGTTACGGTATTAGGCAGAGAGCAGAGTAAAACAAGATCACACAGAAGCACACTGTTTTTCTCATTATCCTGTTATCTTCTACCCCAGCATGTATATGACCGTGACTTAGACCATGTACGTAGAACCCTTTGATACAGTACCCTGGAACCTCTGCAAGCCAGCTACTACTATGAGATAATCTATGTTGTGGCACAGTTTTATAGAAGAAGAAACAGAATAAGAGAGATTAATCAATTTGCTGAAAGTCAGGAAGCTACTAATCAGTCAACAACACTAAGATTTACCTTGTCTCACTGAAGCCAAAGTACTCCTGAGCAATGACGTGCAGATTCTAGACTTCCATTCTTCATTCACTAAAAGCTGGCTTAAACCAACCACGTGCTTTTATATGGTAGTGTGGAGGATTTGGCAGGGACAGGGTGTTTCTGTGACAAGCTTAATTTCCAGAAAATATGTTAGGGTGGCTGACTGACAAGGGGGTTCTGCTGTTCGTGTTTTAAACTTTAGGGCCATGCTGCACAGAGAATTTATTCTTTTCAACCAGTCATCAGTAAACTAAGAGTTCTTGAATTGTTTGAAAGGGGACT
>NW_006399752.1:40451256-40456623 GCF_000299155.1 Elephantulus edwardii
GGGGGGGGGAAGGAATGGTTAAACTTAAGCAGAAGAAGCAAGTGATCTCTGTAACCAGCAATCTCCCACCCCATCCTTCTTTTTTCCCCCACTAGCTCCAAAACAAACGTTTGTTTCATACTAACAACTTTGGATTTGGAAAACACTTCTAGAAGATTTGATGTGGCCATTATATATACATCACTTACAGATTGCAGAAGATACAGCTTTTATTTAGAAACAGAAAAAAACTTTGCAAAGAAATATTTGAATAGATTGTGAGGGCCACAATGTACATTCTGGTTCACAAGAGTCTTGGCTTTAAATTCCAAAAGATGTAATTCTGTCCCCTCAAAGTCCCGGGTTTTGTGCATATGCAAACTTTATGCAAAAGAAGAACATGAGAAGCTCTCCACCGGCATATCTTCTTACTGTATTATTTAGTCTTCACTCCCGCAGCAACATTTGCCCCAACTATTTTGCATTTAATTTTCGAAAAATCCTCAAGTTTTATCAGGATTTGGGTTTTTCTCTTGTTGTGCTGACTTCAACATCTGGGACTGTCCACTGTTAAGAAACCAGCACAGACTAAGAGATTTCATCACTGCTAAAAATCAACTGATTTCTAAACATATTCTTTGAAACACAATGCAATAAAAGTTTGATACTTACCAGTAAGCGTTCTCCTCCTCAGAGTCACCCCTTCGGGACAAACATATCTGAGGTCCATGTTCTCTGGATGAATAAGTGTGCATCCTCATGGACCTTGGAAGACACTGAAAAGTAAATTCCTCTATTGCTTAAGTGCATGCCTTCAGGCCAGTTTATGCTCGTCTTAAATACTACTGAATGGCTGGCATCCCAACCTGAACTTCCCAGAAATGAGATATTTTATAAATGAGCTCATGGCACAGAAGGAAAATGTACTAGACATTTTGTGTTTAAATTAATTCTCTGGCTAGCCGGAATGGGGCAAAAAGCATTTTGTGAAATATTATACATTCCTTGCAGTGTAGGAAATGGGTCCTCCTCTACCAAACCTGCACTGCATCTACCTAGAAGCATTTCTCTTTATGATATACAAGGTATTAAATAAGTCACTGACTTACTCTAAAACAGTAAACATTTTAATTTGTACATTTTTAAACTAAACACAATTAAGAGATCTGGCAAACACATTTGCCATGAATGGTGAGGATAAAGATAAAACTAGAAGAAAACAAAAAAGCCAGAGACTAGCTACTGGTGACCCTCCATCAGGTTTCTATGGCTGTAACCTTGACCAAGGAAGACTGTCCATCTTTCTCCTGCAGAGAGCTGGTAACTGCTAGTTAGCAGTGCAACACACAACACACTCTGCCACCAGACTCCTTGATCAAGGTAACTCACTCTGTCATTGTCTCTGTGTCAGTTCTGACTCATCGCTTACTCTCCATTGGGTTTCCACGGCTATAAATGACAGGCAGGAGACTGTCCATCTTTCTCCTGTGGAGTGACTGGTGGATTCGAATCTCCAGAGGTTCACAACCTTTGGGTTTGAGCACTACTTGCTAGTGACTATGCCACCTCTCAAAGTGCAATGCCTTTCTGAGGAGCTTGCATCTTCTGAGATGTGTTTGTGCATCATAGAGTCAGAACCAACCCATAGCTGACCCTCCAGTGGGTTTTCAGAGGCAGTTAATCACATGGGAGATTGCCCATCCTTCCCCCACGGAGCAGCTGGTGGCCTTGAACCATGTGCCTTTCGTATTGCAGTGCAGCTTCTTGCCACTAGACCACCAGGTCTTCTGCGATAACACAGTGATTATTTAGAAAAGAAATAATAAGGCTTTAAATATGAAAATGGGCCTCCTAGGATAGAACAAAATACGTGATTTACTCAAAACAAAAATTCACTGCCACTGAGTTGGTTCCGACTCATAACTACTCTCCCTTGAGTTTCCAAAGCTATAAACTGAACAGGAAGAGATTTCATTCATATCTTTCTCTCATGGAAATGTTGGTAAGTTTGAATTAATGAGGGTGCAAAAGCTTTGGGATCTCAGTTCAACTTGCTACAGACCGTGTCATTTAGAAGGTCATAAATGTAGGGATTTTTAGTTATAGTAACAACATACAGCTCCTTTGATTTGAAAATTGGACTTTAATAAATTTTAAATATGAGTTGTTGTTGTTGTTGTTGTTGATTGCCTTCAAGTCAAGCATGACTCATAGAGACCCTATGAACAAAAGGCCTGAAGCCCCTCTACAATTATCAACATTTATCAAAGTTCATAGCGTTTCCGGAGGCAAGCCATTTAGGAAGTGGATATCACTTCTGCTTCCAAAAATATGAGTTAAATGTAAATAAACAGAATATGCTAATTTCAAGACACTTGTAATAACTACCCATCATCCTTCGTACTTCCCCCTAGTACTGACTTGCTTCACTCCATGACAGGGAGAAGAACTAGTTGAAATTACTAAAAATAAAACTCTAAGAGGAAAAAGTAAAATAGACACAACAAAACAGGAGGAATAAAGAGATAAATTTTACCTTTCTTCAAATTCATTCTTTTCAGTGATTAACAACGTTCATAAGATATAGAAGAGTGCAAGCACTGAGGTGTCCTTCTGTACAAGAACTTCCTTAATACTAATACCATCATGATGTTGTTGTCATTATGTGCCATCAAGTCAACTATGACTCATAGCAATCTTACAAACAAGGGCTCTAAACTTTGCCCTCTCCTGAACCAACTCCACCATCTCCAATACACCTGACTCACTGCCACAATTACTATACCAATCTACCTCATTTCAGAGTCTTCCTTTCTTGCACTGACCTTCTACCCTTCCAAGCATGATGTCCTTCTCCAAGGACTGGCCTCTCGGCAAAATGTCCCAAGTATGTGAGACGGAGCTTCAAAATCCTTGCCTTCAAGAACCATCCTTGTGTTACTCTCTCCAGGACAGACCTGTTTGTTCTCTTGGCAGTCCTTGGTAAGCTCAATACTCTTCTCCAGCACCACAGTTCAAGGGAATCGACTTTTCATCGTTATGTCATCGTTAGCCATTGTCTAGACGCACAGCAGTAATTGAGAAGAGCATGACTGTATACGGCTTTAATCTTTAGATTGACATCGTTGCTCTTTAGCGCTCTGGAGAGGGTCTTGACAGCAGATTTTCCCAGTGCAACTAGTCTTTTGACTTCCTGACTATTGATGTCAAGACTATTCTTGACTGTTGATCTGAGCAAGACAAAATTGTTAACAACTTCAATCTTTTCTCCATCTATCACGATGGTGCCTACTGATCCAGTGGTAAGGATTTTTATTTTCCTTGATGTTGAGATATAATTTATCCTAATCTTCTGCAGCAAATTGTTTTGGTGAGCAATGTTGTGTCATCTGCATAATGTAGGCTGTTGACGAGTCTTCCTCCAGTCAATACCATCATTGTTACTCAATACCATCACAGTTACAGTAAATATACAATTAAATATCATTCCAAGCAAAAGCACAAGCACATAAAAACAAATTAACAAACAAATAAATATCAAAACCAGGGCTTTATTAAGTAAGGGGTTTTTTTGTGGCCCACCAGGAGGCTTGTCTACTTGACAAACATAAAGTAAACAGTACCTTCTGGGAAGGAACATGCAAGTGAAGTGTGTAGACTACTAGCAAAAAGATTGGAAAATTTTGACAGAATGCCAGGCTTAATCTGAGCAGATTCAGAGTCAGAAAATGGGAATTTCACTACTTTGAAGAAAGAGAAAGCACAGCTTATAGGGCATCTCTTGGACCAGAACCTCCTTTACAAGATGGAGACTGAGACGTTTTACCAGCAGAAGCAGGGAAGGCAGAGAACCAGATGCTGATATGAGAGAGAGCTGAATTGGAGCTAGTGCTTACAGAGCCAGAGTTTAAGCCTCTGACCTGGGCACACCAGGGGAAGGGGCATACACAATAAGTAACACTAAAAGAGCTTTGCAACAGTGGCCCAAAGCTGCAAAGCCTGGCTCAGAGCCACAGAAGTCTGTAAGCCACACGGTCCCAGAGCCACAAGGTAGAAGGTTAGAGTAAGGTCTGCCTGTGGATACTTCTGAGAAGGAGTATAAGATATTTTAACATCTTAATAGTTTCCAACCTGAACTGTAACCTGTTATTTCCCTAATAAATCTCATAATCATAAGTGTGGTCTGTGAGTTCTTTGTGGCCACTAGAATGGATCAATAAATCTAACCATAATATAGTGAAAACTGTGGGAGAGGTAGCTGGTATTAGAATGAATAGAAAAAGGCATGTAAGGAAATGTACAGGCATTATAGGAATAGGTTTTGTACTTTGAATGTTACTGATGATGATTATTCTTCCCCCTTGTGGAATTAATGGAGGTCAAACAGGATTACCTCCATGCCAAGCAAACATTTACACCAACAACAAAAAGAGTAGAAAACCATGAAAGATACTATAAGACAGTCCAAAATATGTGAAATTGGAGTCCTAGAAGAAAAAGAAAGAGAAGACAAGGCAGAACTACATTTGAAAAGTACAATTTGAGAATTTCCCAAAACTGGCAAAAGAAAGCACAGATTCAAGAAATCCTACATTGGCCAAGAAAGTTAAATAAAAAGAAGTTTACAGAGGCAATGTAAAAATATTATGACTAAAAATGTCTATTTAATATTAATACAAATTCTCTTAACAACACAGTGTGCGCACATTTGATAGCAACACATTTGAACTAAATACTAACGGGTGTTCTTTAGACAGAAAAGAAATAATTCCAAATAGAAAACTAGAGATAAACAGGCAACAATAAATAAGTATATAGTAAAATGTAAGTGAATATTAGTTCTATAAAACTAGAAATACGTAATTGAAATATCTGAAAAAATAAGTCATTAGATAATTATAATGAAAATGTTGCGAGACCTTGTATTAGCAAGAAAAGTGTCCTTGCTATAATCTGCAAAGTCACTAAAAAATAAAACAAGAGCAGTATATAACTTCCAAACAAATAGGAAGGGGGAAATGTAGTTATGAAACTAATTAATTCAGTCAGTATAGGGGGAAAAATAATGGAAGAAAATACAGCATAAATGGCAAAAAGGAAAAAACAAGTTATGTAGCATATGTTAAATAGAAATAAAAGTTCCAGCTAAAAAAATTTGATTGCATCTTAAAAACAATCATACAGTCTAAATACATACAAAAAGACACAAAACAAAAACCTAAAACATTTGTGATAAATTCACTGGGGAAGAAGATATTTCAATACATAATTAAAAAGAGCTTAGATTTAGAACATATGTTTTTTTAAATCCTATATACCAACTAAAAAGAGATGACCAATAATTAGAGAAAAATGTGCTATCTTCATGAGCAATTATGGACATTTCAT
>NW_006399752.1:40456723-40464811 GCF_000299155.1 Elephantulus edwardii
TGTTGTTGTTGTGTACCACTTAGTTGGAATCCATAGCTGACCCTCTAGTGGGTTTTTTATAATTTTTTTTATTTTTATTGTATTATTTTTCTTGTGTACCATCAAATCAGATCTGACTGGTACAGGAGGAGATCGCCCCCTCCTTCTCCAGCAGAGCATTTGGTGGATTTGAACCGCGTACCTCTGGGATTGCAGTACAGTGTCTTGCCACTAGGCCACCAGAGCTCCCTACTAGTGGATTTTAAAAGGCAGTTAATAGCACAGGAGATTGTCCATCCTTCTCCTGTGGAGAAGCTGGTGGCCTTGAACCACATACCTTTACGATTGCAAGGCAGATTCTTGCAATTAGGTCACCAGAGCTCCCTAACAGTAAAAAAACAAAAGCCATGTTGAAAAGTCAGGATGCTGGTTCATTATCTTTGGGGAAAGAAAAGGGGATGATTATTGGCAAAGCAGCGTTCTTCTGGATGTGAGTAAGTGTGCATTTGGCCATATTTCAAGGGTACTTTATGTTTGAAACATTTTATACTTATTTCATAATTTGTTTTAGAAGTTTGTTTTTTTGAGTCAAAAGCAATCAAGATCATATAAAATACTAAAAACTCACAACATATTAACTGGCGAATTTTGTCCTTATAAATCCCCAGTAGAAACACCAATGCCCTAAAAATATTCAGAATGAATAATATAATTATTATTCACAGATGTCTGTCAGTGTCCACACATTCACATAGAAAATAAGATTCCAGAATTCCCCCTGTACAATTTTGGGGAAAAAAATGCATAGACTGTATTTTAATTTACTTATGAATTTTCCATGAAATAAAAATAAAATATATTCTTTACTTCACCTTCAGTATATCACATTTTCCTTGCTTCCCTCCTTCATAACCCTTATTTTTATAGGCCCAGTTTTTTTCTTTATTTTCCCAAGGTGAAAAAGACAGAGTTCATGTTCTCAAGTTCTAAATACTGGTTTAATCTCCCTCTACCTGAGAGGTTCAAGAAACAATAAAAACAAACCAAAAAAAAACATCAAAATTCAGTGCAGCTGAGTAATAACTGACTCACAGTTGTCCCTTCTGTGGGTTTCACAAGTACATCTTACTTGGATACACAATCAACAGATCAACAGTCAAGAAATCAAAACACATGTGGAATTCAGGAAAACTTGTCAAGGACCTCTCTCCAAGACGCTGAAGAACAGCAATGTCAGTTTAAAGACTAAAGTGCACCTGATTAAAACCATGGTCTTTTTGATTACTTCCTATGCATCTGAGTTAGAGATTGAATAAGAATGACAGAAAAAGAATAAATGCCTTTGAGCAGCAGTGTTGGAGAAAAGTATTAAATATGCTATGGACTGTTCAAAAAACAATTATGCTTTAGGGGAAGGTACAGGCAGGGTGGGTGTACCTTAGAGACAAGGATGGTGAAACATCATCTCACATACTTTGGGCATGTTGTTAAGAGAGGCCAATCCTTGGAAAAAGTTAACATGCTTAGAAGGGTGGAAGGTGAATGAATGAGAGGAAGACCTTCAACAAGATGTATAAACAATACAGTGACAACAAGTCTATCAGGAATAAGGAGGATGCTGCAGGATAGGGAAGGGTTCAGATTCCTTGTTCACAGGGTCACTATGAAAACTAACAACAGCAAATCTACAAGGAGAGGAAACTGTCCATCTGGCTCCTGTAAACCTGCTGACGGACTTGTACCTTTAGAGAGGTGTAACCTTGAGGTTAGCAGGGCAAATCTCTAAGAGCTAGGCGATGTTGCGGCTGTTGTGCCATCAAGTCAGAGAGCTGGTTGGTTCACAGCTGACATTCCAGCAGGTTTTCAGAGGCTAGAAATGACACAGGATGAGACTGTCCATCTTTGTCCCAAGGAGCAGCTGGTAGATCTAAACCACAGGATTTTGGGTTGGCAGCTCTACTCCTTACCACTGGCCACGAGAGCTCCCCAAGGATTAAGTTAGATAAAGTGAAGTTTTTAAAAAGAGACTATAGATTCCGAAATTAATTCTTTTAGTCTGATTAAGTATGCCCAGAGAAGCTAACAGTTACACTCTCCAGAAAAATTCCATATAATCAGGGTATCCCAGAATTGTTACACATTAGAAGCAATGAAGCATGAGCTATAAATCAAAATTACAAACACATAAGGAAAATAGCCATTCGGGGATGCAATCAGGAAAGAGTACTATACAATCCAAAGTAATACATTTTGGCCTTATCAGTAATATTAAATGAGTGTTACATATATTGAAATGGCTTTGATATGGAATGTCTGCTCACAATTGGGAGTAAGCTGATTGGATCTGGCTTCCTATTTAAAAAGGCATTTGGGCTCTAGAACCTGTGGCTCTCAAGACCTGGTTTTAATTGTTTCTGGTCAAACATTCTTCTAAGTGGCATAGCACTAGTCTGTCGATTTGCTGTGCAGAGGTAACTTGTGGTTGCTGTGATGCTAAACACTTCTCTGGGCATACTTAATCAGACTAAATGAATTAATTTCGGAATCTATAGTCTCTTTTTAAAAACTTCACTTTATCTAACTTAATCCTTGGGGAGCTCTCGTGGCTTGGAAGCAGAAGTGGCATCTAATTACAAAATAGCGTGCCTCTGGAAACTCTATGAACTTAGAGAAATGATGAAAGTTAAACAAGAGTTCAGGTCTTTCTATGACTCAATGGCACTTAACAAAAACAACAACATACATATATTGAAGTTTCAGTCACCAAATTGTCACTGAAGACAATTCGAATAATTCTATTATTCTATTGTCTATAAATCCTTAATTCATTTTCTCTTGTAAAATGAAGAAAGAACACTTATTGCATAGCATAGGAATAAATATTTTTCTTTTTTTTTTTAATTTTTGTGTGCGTGTACCATCAAATCAGATCTGACTGGTACAGGAGGCGATTGTTCCTCCTTTTCCCGGCAGAGCATCTGGTGGATTCGAACCGTGTGCCTGTGGGATTGTAGTTGCAGCTCCTTGCCACTAGGCCACCAGAGCTCCCCTATTTTATTATTTTTGTGTGAGTGTACCGTCAAATCAGATCTGACTGGTACAGGAGGAGATTGTCCCTCCTTCCCCAGCAGAGCATCTGGTGGATTTGAACCATGCGCCTCTGGGATTGTAGTTGCAGCTCCTTACCACTAGGTCACCAGAGCTCCCCTAAGGAATAAATCTAAGAATAAAGCTGATGAGAGGATATAGTCTTGATGTACGTCCTTCCTGATTTTGAGCAATGCAGATTATCCAAGAGGCTGGGCTCTATGAGGAGAAGTGTGGTGACAGGACACATGCCTGGTGTACGTCCTTCCTGATTTTTAAACTATGAAGTACCCCTGGTTCTGTTCCAATGACTGCTTCTTGGCCTATGTACAGGCTCCACATGAGCACAAATAAGTGTTTGGGATTTACCTGCTTGGAAAAGTAGAGGGTCAGTAAGAGAGAAAGGCCCTCAATGAGATGGACTGACACAGTGACTGCAAAAACAGGCTTGAATATGGCAGAGATTGTAGGGATGTTATTCATAGATTCACTGTGAGACTCAACAGCACCTAATAACAACCACGCAACCTAAGTAACTTTCATGTAAGAGAGTGTCAAGACTGATGCTCTTTAAGTTCTCAGGTTGAGAAGGTTTCAGACACAACTTTATTGCAAATAAAATAGAGTTATTACAACTTTTTTGTTTTCTGGTTTTGCAAAATTCACATGTCACATGCATGAATGCATTACTGAGGAGACTATGCTCCATAAGAAAACACTTGATGTGTCTGTTACAAATAGAAGCAATTTATTATAAAGAGGTATGGCAGTTAAGAGAAATCAAACAGTCAATCTGCCTGGTCCAAACCCAAGTATGCCACTTGTTAGCTTTGTGACTTTGTTCTGAGAGAAAAATGTGCAAACTGTTTCAGAGAGCAATGTCAAACACAGTGAGGTTTCAATAAATGTTCATTATGTTGTTGTTGTTGTTGTTATGTGCCGTTGAGTCGTTTGCAACTCATAGTGACCCTATGTACAACAGCCCTAAACCCTGCTCTATCCTGCACCAACCGCACTGCCTCTGACACACCCATCCCGATTACCCCAGTCACCGAATCAATCCATCTCATAGAGGGTCTTCCCCTCCTGCGCTGTCCCCACCCTCCCAAGCATGATGTCCCTCTCAGAGTTATTTTATAACATTTATCTTGATATATTTTCTCTAATTCTTATTTCATATAGCTTGGCTCTCAACATGTGTTAAGTAACCTTTAGTCTTCTCACACAATATACTGTCTAATTTTTAAAATACGGATGCTACATTGTTACTGTTAGGTGCCATCCAGTTGAGTATAACCCACAGCAACCTATGAACAACAGATCTGAACCCTGTCTTATCCTGTGCTATCTTTATACTTCCTGACACATTAAAGCCCATTGTAACAATCACCATCTCAATCCACCTGGTCAAGGGTCTTCCTTTTTTTCACCAACCCTCTCCCTTCCGAGCATCATGTGCATCTTCAAGGAACAGCCCCTCCTAGCAACATGTCCGAAGTATGTGAGATGAAGTCTCATCATCTTTGCCTTCAAAGAACACTCTGGCTTCACCCTTCCCAAGGTATATTTGTTTGTTCTTTTGGCAGTCCATGGTATGGTCATTTCTCTTCTCCAACCTACAGCTCAAAGGTATCAATTCTTCTGTCCTCCTTATTCACAGTCCAGCTCTCAAGCCCTAGGAAAAACCATGCCCTGAATCAGACCCACCTCAGTCCTCAAACTTACATTACTCCTCAATAATTTGAAGAGGTACCTAACTGCAGACCTTTCCAGTGCAGTATGTCTCCTGATTTCCTGACGACTGGTACCAAGGGTGTTAAACATGGATCCAAGATGAAGTTGTTGACAGTTTCAATCTTTTCTCCATCTATCATGATGTTGCCTATCAGTCCAGTGATAAGAATCTTTACCTTCTTGACATTGAGATGCAATCCATATTGAAGGCTGTATTCTTTGATCTTCTGCAAAAATTGCTTCAAGTTCTCCTCATTTTCAGCAAGCAAGGTTGTGTCATCTGCATAATGCAGGTTAGTGAAGAGTCTCCTGTGCCTAATGGCACATTCTCTAATAATTTCCTCAGCATACAGAATGAATAGGTATATGGAGAGGGAATACAATCTGATGCATTTGCCAAAACTGAGATTTTTTTTTTCATTTTTATTTTCTTGTTGTGTGCCGTCAAATTGGATCCGACTGGCACAGGATGTGATTGCCCCTCCTTTTCCAGCAGAGCATCTGGTGGATTTGAAAGGCACACCTTCAGGATTTCAGTGCAGCTTCTTTGCCACTAGGCCACCAGAGCTCCCTAAAACTTAGGTGCTTGCTGTAGAAGATCAAAGACTAAATAAAGCCTTCAATATGGATTGTTTCTCAACTCAAGGAAATAAAAATCCTACCACTAGGCCAATAAGCAGCATCATGACAGATGGAGAAAAGACTGATGTTGCTATCTACTTCATTTTACTTGGATTTACAATCAATACCCTTGATTGTGTTGTTATAAGCCATCAAGTCACTTGCAACTCATAGTGGCACTATGTACAATAGCTCTGAAGCCTGCACTGTCCTGAGCCAGTCTCACTGACTTCGACACACTAAGTTACCCACATTATCCCAGTTACTGTAGGAGTCCATCTCATCCAGGGTCTTTCTCTCCTGTACTATCCCTCCACCCTTCTGAGTATGATGTCCTTCTCCAAGGAATGGTCCCTCCTGGCCACACGCCCATACTAGGTGAAATAGAGCTTCAAAATCCTAGCCTC
The DNA here is from genome assembly GCF_000299155.1 of Elephantulus edwardii. NCBI lineage: Eukaryota > Metazoa > Chordata > Mammalia > Macroscelidea > Macroscelididae > Elephantulus > Elephantulus edwardii. Next base: position 40,462,552 of record NW_006399752.1, read on the forward strand.
CAAGGAGAAACTTTCTTAGTGGTCCATGGTATGTTCAAGACTCTTCTCCAAGACAACAATTCAAAGGTATCAATTCTTCTTCTGTCGTCCTTAGTCATTATTCAGGTCTCTGATGCATAGCAAGTAACTGCAAAGACCATAGACTGGATCAGGTACACCTTAGTCTCTAGATTGACATCGTTGCTTCTCAGTACTCTGGAAAGGTCACTTATAGCAGATTTACCTAATGCAATTCACCTTTTCATTTCCTGACTGATGTTGCCAAAAGTGTTGCTTATGGAGCCAAGCAAGCTATAACTATGAACCTCAATCTCTTCTCCACCCATCATGGTGCTGCCAATGGCCTAGTGTCAAGAATCTGTCTCTTCTTGATGTTGAGCTTCAATTCATATTGAAGACTAAAGTTCTTGACCTTCTGCAGCAAGTGCTCCACGTCCTCCTCATATCCTTTGTACTAGCAGAAAATCAGAAGATGTGCTGCACTGGGAAAATGTGTTGTCAAGAGCCTCTCCAAAATACTAAGCAATAATGATGTCAGTTTAAAGACTAAGGTGTGCCTAACTCAGGCCATGTTCTTTCCAAACACTTTCAATGCATCTGAGAGCTGGACAACAAACAGGATGACAGAAGAAGAATTGGTACCTCTGAGCTATGGTGTTGGAGTCCATGATTCCCATGGACTGTCAAAAGAACTAACAGATATGTTATGGAGAAGGTGCAGTCAGAGTGTTCCTTGCAGGCAAGGATATGAAGCTTCATGTCACATACTTTCGACACCTTGTTAGGAGGGGCTGCTCTTTGGAAAGGGACATCATGCTTGGAAGGGTGCCATCAGATTGACTCTGACACAGCAGCCCTTTGGAAAGCAGGTCTAAACCTCGTTCTGTCCTGCAGCATCCTCACCCTCTCTGGTATGCACAAGTCCATTATGACAGTCACTGTGGCAGTCCATCTTGTTGAGTGAGGGTCTTCCTGTCTTTCTCTGACTTTTTCCTCTATCTCTTCCAGCAAGGACTGGTTCCTCCTGACAAGATGCCCAAATAATGTGAGGTGAAGCTCTTAGTCTTTGGTCTTTGGAGAGGTCCTTGATAGCAGATTTTCCAATGCAATACATCTTTTTCATTTCTTAACTGCTCTATGGCTATAATTAAATCAAAGTGTTGACAACTTCAATCTTTTGTCCTCTATCATGATGTTGCCTATTGGTCCAGTGGTAAGGATTTTTGTTTTCCTGATGTTGAGTTGTAATCCTTATTGAAGGCTGTAGTCTTTGAACTTTTGCACCAAGTGCTTTAAGACTTCTTTACTTTTGGCAAACAAGGTAGTGTCAATTGTATAATGCAGATCATTGACGAGTCTTTCTGCAATTCTGATGCCATAGTCTTCTTCATAAAGTCCAGCTCCCAGAATAATTTCTTCAGCATATAAACTGAAAAGGTACGGAGAAAGGATACAATCCTAATGCACACCTTTCCTGATCTTAAACCGTGCAGTGTTCCCTTGTTCTGTTTGTACAACTGTTCCTTGGTCTTAAGTATATGCTTCCCACAAGTACAATTAAGAAACAAATAATAGTAAAATATCTCTGGTAAAATGTTACTAATAGGTAAGCCTAGAAATATTTTCTACATCCTTTTACTCAGATGATCTTTAATGTAAAGACAAGGCTGAGAACAAGTTCTAAAATGTCCTTGAACTGCTATTATAAATATGGTAAGGAATGAGTGTCTTCTTATATAAAAACTTACGTTCCTACCTTTAAGTTGTCTAAAAGTAAATCTAATCTTAATTCTGCTGTGTAGTCAATTCTGACTAAGAGAAATCTTCCATCAGGTTTCTGAAGCAATATACATTTTTATGGGAAGAAATTGCCCATTTTTCTCCCCTAAGTATCTGGTGGATTTGAACCACCAGCTAGCTGCCTGCCATATTATTTTGCATGCTGTCAGGACTCCACAAAAAGCATTTCTAGATAATTATTCATAAACAACTTCTATTATTGAGACTCAAATAGATTTATCCATGGATTTAATGGGTCTTCAGTAAGCTGTTAAAAAGTAGCAGAACGACACGAATATTCAAGACAGAAGCTAGAAGTCACAACCACAGATGTTCTCTCTCACTCCCACACCATGATCAATCCATTATAAAGTTACAGTCATTCTACCTAAAGGATGATCCACACAGTCAAATGCCTTTGCATAATCAATGAAACACAGATAGACATTCTTCTGGTATTCTCTGCTTTCAGCCAAGATCC
>NW_006399752.1:40467121-40497920 GCF_000299155.1 Elephantulus edwardii
GGGCGGTGCGGTTGGCGCAGGATAGAGCAGGGTTTAGGGCTGTTGTGCATAGGGTCGCTATGAGTCGGAAACGACTCGACGGCACATAACAACACCACCACCACCTAAAGGATAAGATCACTACCCTCTATTGTCCTAACTTTCTGTGCTGATTCAGGCCACTATCCCTAAGACTAAACTACAGCTTCTAATGCCATACTACAGTCCATAATAATCAACTAATCGAAACAATCTCTGAAAAAAAAAAGTTAATGTGATTATGTCAGGCCCTATTTAAAAGCCTTCAGTGGTTTTCCACTGCACAAGGGTGGAGACCCAGTCTTGTATATTCTGGCCTCTGACCACATCTCTAACTACTCGTACTCAATGGATTCCAACCACACTTGATGCTTTAGTTCCACCAAACTCTTTTCACTCTAGGACTATGTGGTGCTCTCTGCATGGTTCGATTATTCTCCAACACTTGAAACGGCCACCTCCTTAAAGAGGTGGTCCTTGATATCCAAAAACACAGTAAAAAAAACCCAACAAATCATACAAATACACTGTCATCAAGACTATTTCAACTCACAGTGGCCCTACAGAACAAAGCAGACCTACCCCTGTCACATTTTCCTAACAGACAGCTGGTAGATTCAAACTGCTAAGTGTCCAGCATTTAACCACTGCACTACCAGGGTCTCTCATTACTTTACTTTATAGTCTTCTCTTCCTTACATTCAGAGCCCTTATCATAAATTACGAGAGAGAGAGAGAGAGAGTGAGAGAGTGTGTGTGTGTGTGTGTGTGTGTGTGTGTGTGTGTGTGTGTGTGTGATTGATTCACCTATTTTTAGTGTCTGCTTCCCCTCTAGACACTAACCTCCTTGAGGGCAAGTTTCCAGTCTGTTCTGTTCACCTGTTTCCCTGTTCTTCATAAAGTGCCTAGTGGAGGAGGCATTCAGTAAATATCAATGGAGGTACGAGAATGACAGTATGTTAAATGTTCACTTTGGGGAAAGACATTTTTCATCTAGAAATTTAACTAAGAAACAAAGACCACAATAAAAGTGAATAAGGTGACTATTTGAGATCTTGTCAGGGTTTTATCACTTGGAAGTAGCCACAAGTAAAGCAAGGTAGAATTAAAGATTAAAGATACATTATAAATTCATCTTACTTTTAAAAGTTAATTAATATTCTTTCTGTCACTGTGACTCGTCTCATAGTTTCAGAAGATAGAATTGATTCTTTATACAAAATATTGTACAAAAATTTGCACTCCCATGAAATGTTTTTCCTAATTTATTTAATTTCCTTTGTTGAGCCACTAGCAAAAATTATTTTTGCAAAATAATTTTGAGACTTCTGAAAGTTACTATTCTCTATTTCTTGTCTTTTGTTCTTGCTTACTGGAACTCAGTACATCCAAAATGCTGCCTACACTGCAACTCACTGACTTACATTAAATTCTTAGAAAGGAGATCTTAACCATCCATTCAACTACTGTCCAACTGATATTCCAGATATCATGTTAACAAGTGCAGGTCCACTAATATCAATTAAAATAGATGTGAATTTAAATCTGGACTGTACAGGCTTAATTCCATTAAAATTACTACTCATATTCACTGTAGTAAGATTACTATTCTTACTCACTATAGTGAGAATAATAAAATTACTACTCTAACTTCTTGATTCACCCACTAAAATTACTACTCTTACTTAGATCTAATATGATTCTAGAAAAAAATAACAGTGACAAATGTTGTTACATTTATTTCTACAACAATGAAAATTATGCTTCTACTTTCCTTTGATTCACTTTGGAATCACAAATAAGACAAAACATCTTCTCTATTAATTCATCATTGTAACCAGTAAAAAAAATTGATATTACTTGCACTGAAATGTGGGAAACTTCTGGAAATAACATGGTACCCAAATCCCAGACATAAACCACACTAACTGGAACCCTGCTAAAACCCATTGATTGCTGCTGAGGAAATGCTCATTCATTTCAACCCTATGGAATAGAATAGAACTGTTGTCACATCTTTCTCCCAAAGAGAGAGGCAGGCAGGCTCAAAGAGTTGACCTTCTAGTGAGCAGGGGCCCTAAAATCATAATAAATATAAACACCCGGAAACACATTCATAATTAGTGGTTTCAGTGCACATCTATAAAGAAAAATGTATGAACAAGTAGCTCAAAATTCACTCTCATAGACACAAACCCCATCAGCATGCAAATTCCTGAGCCCAGTAAAGAAAGACTCCCTGAGAGTACACAGGCTGCTATCTCCTCCATCTGTTCAGATTCTTACCAAGAACAGCACTTTGTACATAGTGGGAATTCAATAAACATCTGTTAAAGGTGGTTGTTGTTATGTGCAGTCGAGTCACTTGCGACTCATAGTGACCCTACCCTGCTCTATCCTGAGCCAACCTTATTGTCTCTGAAACAGTCAGTAGGAAGTCAATTTAGTAGATAAAACATTTGGTTCACAGCAAGATAATCAATTTTTAAATAGTTTAGTAAAGTATGTTAAAACTAAAATGTGAAGATTATAATTCAATCTCCATTTATTTATTCTTCAAAAGTCACAACAGGCTCATCCTTATTACTAACACTCACAGAACATTAGATATTGCTGAAATTATTATTGTTGTTGTTGTGTGTACCAAAGAGTTGGAACTGACCCATACTTGACACTCTGGTGGGTTTCCAGAGGCAATTAATTGCAAGGGAGGAGATTGTCCATCCTTCTCCCATGGTGGCCTTGAACCAAGTGCCTTCAGGATTGCAGTGCAACTTTTTTGCCACTAGGCCACCAGAGCCCTTAAATCCTTATTAATATAAGTTTAAATTAAGAGAATGTCAAATAAAACATCTATGAAGGTGTAAGAAAAGTGAAAATGTTTTGAGTTACTGAGATGAACTTTATTCAAAGAACAACTGAAGATCACATTGGATACTTTCATTATAATTCAAAAGGTACATAGCACTTCCATTCAATTATTAAGTACAAAAGATCAGCCATTTAAGCTCTGAGGTTTTTTTTTCTTCTCCCCACTATGATTAAACACTACAGGAGAAAAACTGGAAATTCAAATCTTGGTTCACACCAACTTACTCTGACTTGTGGCAAAACTCTCCGAAGGGTCTCCGTGGGATTCTGCCGCATCAGATATGGAAGATTTGCAATCACACTTGTGCCTTGGATATCTTGGCCAGCACTTACGGAGAAAGCACAAAATTAAAATCTGAAATTAAAAGCTGGATTTATATTTTATCAGTAATAAAATTAATAATAATAAGCAGTAATTAATTTGAAAAACGACAGCTTATAATAAGTTCCAGTAATTTTAAACTTGAAATACATTTCCATGTAAAAAAACCAGAAGTAAAATTTCATCAAACAAATCTTATAGCAAATGCATTCAGATATTAATTCTGTTTATGTTAAAACAAGATTCTCTACCCAACATATCACATCAAGCTAAAACAATTTAAGACTATTATTAGATGTTGTTGTTATGTGCCACCGAGTCCCCTGTGACTCATAGTGACCCCTCTGTACAACAGCTCTGAAGCCTGCACTATTCTGAGCCAGGCTCACTGATCCCAACACACCTATCCCCATTTCCCAAGATACTGTGTGAGTCCATCTCATCCAGGGTCTTCGTCTCCTGCACTGTCCCTCCACTCTTCCAAGCGTGATGTCCTTCTTGAAGGATTGGTCCCTCCTGGCCACAAGCCCAAAGTATGTGAGATGGAGCTTCAAAATCCTAATCTCCAAAGACAAACATGATTCCACCCTCCCCAAGACAGACCTATTTGTTTTCTTGGCAGTCCATGGTATGTTCAAGACTCTTCTCCAGGACAACTCTTCTGTCATTCTTAGTCATTTTCCAGCTCACTGATGCATAGCAGGTAATTGCGAAGATCATAGCCTGGATCAGGTGCACCTTGGTCTCTAGACTGACATTATTGTTTCTCAGTACTCTGGAAAGATTTCTTTCGGCAGCTTTACCTAATGCAATTTGCCTTTTGATTTCCTCATTGCTTGGTGCCAAGAGTGTTGATTGTGGAGCCAAGCAAGCTGCAACTGTTAACCTCAATCTCTTTTCCGTCTATCTAAGTGCTATCAATTGGCCCAGTGGTGCAAATCTTTGTCTTCTTGATGTTGAACTTCATTCTGTATTGAAGACTACAGTCCTTGACCTTCTGCAGCAAGTACTTCAATTCAGGTGTGCCTTAGTTTCAACAAGGAAGGTTGTGTCATCTCCATAAGTAGGTTGTTGATGAGTCTTCCTCCAATCTTGATGTCACATTCTGCCTCTTAAAGCCCAGCCTCCTGAGTGATCTGTTCTGTATACAGATTGAAAAGATATGGAGACCTGATTTTGAACCATTCAGTGTTTTCCTGCTCTGTTCTGAGAATTGCTTCTTGGTCCAAGTATAGGTTTTGCATAAGCACAACCAAGTGTTCTGGGACTCCAATCTTCCTCAAGGTTAGCCACAATCTGTTGTGATACACAGTGAAATGCCTTTGCATAGTCCATGAAGCACAGACAGACATTTCTCTGGTACTCTTTGCTTTCTGCCAAGATCCATCTGATACTGGCAATAATGTCTCTAGTGCCACAACCTCTTCTAAACCCAGCTTGTATTTTTGGTAGTTCTCTGTCAATGTATGCTAGCGCCTATCAAGCACTTATTATGTTCTTCTATTCTCAGGTACTTCTATTTGCAAGGTACAGCACATTCAATCTTCACAACAATTCTGCATATGGATTCAATAATTGTCATTTCACAGGTGAAAAAATAAATACCAAGCAGTTAAGTAACTTGACTAAAGTCACACAACCAGTAAGTGGCGGAAGTGAGACTGATATTCAGAGCTTTCTTTAGAATCTATACTATATGATCCTTGGCTATACTGAGCAAAAAAATAATCATCTGGGGATCTCTTGGTAGTAAGAATTTGTTGATATCTCCTGAGATCTGTAATCATGGTCGGTGATTATAAATAAACCAAATACATGTGCATCTACTACTGAAAGGAAGAACACCAAAAGATATAGCAGTGGTAGATCAATAGTATAAAATTTCTTTTATTCTTATATGATATTGTTGTTGTGTACCATAGTCAGAACTAACCCATAGCTGACCCTCTAGCGGGTTTTCAAAGACAGTAAATCACATACAGAAGGAGACTGTCCATCCTTCTCCCATAGAGCAACTGGTGGCCTTGAACCACGTGCCTTCAGGATTACGGTGCAGCTTCTTACAACTAGGCCACCAGAGCTGATATATGATATTAGTATATGTAATTACTATCTATCTATCTATATACACACACACACATATATATATAAAAAGTTTACTCAAAAATGTACTTTTTTACAAAAGAAGCTTCCAAGAAATCAAAAACTACAACTTCCATTTGAAAAGCTAGCACAGGAACAATCTTCATGGTTATAACACAAGATGCTCCTTTTTCAGCACAATAACAGTGTTATCTGGCACATGTTCCTTTTCTGAGACATTCATTCAGCAGCAAAAGGACATAGGTTCACTCTGCAAACCATTTCCTGAAAACTAAAAATTCAACTGGGTTCATCACCTAATTCATGTACTATTGTTGATTGTCACTGAGTTGAGCATGACTCATAGCGATCCTATGAACAAAAGGCCTGAGTCTTTCTATAACTATCGTCGTTTCTCACAGTTTCCAGAGGCATGTTGTTTAGGAAGTGGATGCCAGTCCTGCTTCCAAACATATCTTAATCTGGGAGCTCCACTAAACATTGTCCAAAAGGGAAGAAAAAAATAAGACTAGTTGAACAAATTAATTTAGGACAGTAGTCTTTTGAAATCTAAGTTAATGTTGCTAATTACTGCATTCCCATTGGGAGATGCACTTCTTTTAAAGAGCCATTTATAGCATCATCTTAAGCCAATCAAAACCACATCAATCCACAGAAGACTTTTTTCCTATAATAAAAGGGTTCAGAGATATCTTTAATGATCCTTGTTCCCGTCACTGTCATGGGTTAACAGCATTTGAGGAAACAGTCAACAGCTAGTTTTTTACATATTTTAATCAACAACAATCCAATAATGTTTTGTCTAAATTTTATATTCCTAGTTCCACCACCTTCTTTACCATCCAGAACCTTCTCAGTAATTCAACTGTACACTCACCTCACTTCAATTCCCCACATCTTAAACAATAGTGATAAACATAGCACCAATTATACTATAAATCATCATGTCTGGACTTCACATGCATTCACTTTGTTTAATTCTCACAATAATCTTATAAAATGAGAAGATATTGTTAACATCATTTTACAAATGAGGAAATCAGGAATTAGAAGGACTAAACAACTTGCCCAAAATTAATCGGTCTGTATTAACTACAAAATCATCATAATATTAACCATTACACTATAAAGCCTCCCCTTTCAACTGTATATTCAGGAAACACAGTCTTCTGCTTTTTTCATCCCACACTGGTTCCTTGGGAGCCCTGGTGGCACAGTGCAAGGATTTGGGCTACTAACACAGAGGTGGCACCTCTCTGACAGTTTGAATCCACCAGCATCTGTGCAAGACAAAGATGGACAATAACCTCCTTTGCTATTTACAGTCTCCAAAAACCTGCTGTATTCTTTGTCAGAGATTCAGCTCTGACTCAACAGCAATGAGTTGAATGATAGCACTTTTCAGAAAAAGAGAAGTAGATCTCCAAAAATGAAGTTTTCTGTGCTAGATTAAGCCTTAACTCATAAAGGAGTAAATCACATGTTAGTATCGATCAAGATGCCAACAATATTATTTTTCTCTATTCTTGTTATGATGTCATCTACCATTCCTGTTAGAATCTGAAGAAGAGTCAATTTGGCTCAATATAAATAACACATAATTATTATTTATAATGTTTAAAGATTAAATACTATGTAGACTACTTGGGGGATCCTGGCTACTGGGAGCATCGCATGGACCAAAGAGGACAATCGGATTTAAGAGAGGAGGCTGCAATCAGGTCAGAAGCTCACTTCCACAGCTGGCACACTGAAGGGCTAGCAAGGGAGCTCCCTACAAAATCCCCTGGACAGAAACTGCCTGAGTTGAGTAACCTGGTCACGTCACAACTCAGACAAAAGAGGACAATAAACTTCAGGAGAGAGAGAGAATCAGGAGAGAAACTCAAGCCCTGAGCAAGCATACTCAGGTACTGGGAAGCGAGGGGCCTACAACTCTCCTGGAGAAAAATTCATCAGTTTGGGGATTCTAGCAGACACAAGGCCGTTCCATAGACCAAAAAGGAAAACAGAATTTAGAGAAAGAGTTGCACTCAGGTGGAAAAACTCACTTCTACAGCCGGCACATTAAAGTGGGGAAACTGATCACATCACTACGTAGACAAAGGAGACTTTGGGAGAGGGGACTACAATAAGGCAAGATTCCGGCAGTGCCGACCTGAGAGGATCTGAAGGATTAGAGGAAAAGCAAACTTTCCTGCTCCACAGGCCGAGAAAGGAATTCCAGTAAAGCAAGTTACCCACCCCTGGACTGAAAACTTTAAGCCTGAAATTAATCAATAGCATTATAAAAATAATCATCAACAATCTTTGTGTGTCTACAACAGAAAGGATCTATCACATGCCAAGAAAAACTTTACACAGCATAAAAGCAATAGCCAGCTCCAAAAACTGTGAAAGAAAAAAAAAAAACCACCCCAGAGCATATTGAATACCCCAGAGACAGGGAATCAAAAGAAAAATATTTATGTAGAATGCAGTCTCTCCTGTGTTGTTGTTGTTAGGTGCTATCAAGCCAGGTATGACTCAGCAATCCTAGGAACAAAAGATCTGAACCCTGTTCTGTCCCGTGCCAGCCTCACAGTTTCTGACACACAAGAGCCCATTGCAGCAGTCACTATGTCAGTCCGTGTGATTGAGGATCTTCCTGACTGCATTAAGAGAAGTATTGTAAAAATGTTGTTACGTGCCATCGAGTCGTTTCCAACTCATAGCGACCCTATGCACAACTGCCCTAAACCCTGCTCTATCCTGCGCCAACCACACCGCCTCTGACACACCCATCCTGATTACCCCAGTCACTGAATCAATCCATCTCATAGAGGGTCTTCCCCTCCTGCGCTGTCCCTCCACCCTCCCAAGCATGATGTCCCTCTCCAAGGACCCGCCCCTCCTGGTAACATGTCCAAAGTATGTCAGACGAAGCCCCAGAATCCTTGCCTCCAAGGAGTAGCCTGTTTAACCCTCTCTAGGACGAATCTGTTTTCCATGGTACATTCAATACTCTTCTCCAGCACCACAGCTCAAAAGCATCCACTCTCCTTCTGTCCTCCCTAGTCATTGTCCAATTCTCTGATGCATAACAAGCGATTGCAAATACCATGACCTGTATCAGGCGCACCTTAGTCTCCAGAGAGACACTGTTGCTTCTGAGTACGTTTGAGAGGTCCCTAACGGCAGTCTTTCCCATCGCGATACGCTTTTTGATTTCCTGACTGCTGGTGCCAAGAGTGTTGACTGTGGAGCCGAGCAAAGTGAAGCTGTGAACACTCTCAATCTCTTCGTCATCCATCCTGACGCTGCCAATTGGTCCAGTGGCGAGAATCTTTGTCTTCTTGACGTTGAGCCTTAGTCCATACTGAAGGCTGCAGTCCTTGACCCTTCACAGCAAGTGCATGAGGTCCTCCTCAGTTTCAGCAAGCAAGGTTGTGTCATCTGCGTAACGGAGATTGTTAATAGATCTTCCACCAATCCTGATGCCACAATTCTCCCCATAGAGCCCAGCCTCTCAAATAATCTGCTCTGCATACATGTTGAAAAGGTATGGAGACAGGATGCATCCCTGGCGTACACCCTTCCCTATTTTGAACCATGCAGTGTTACTAGAATGATAATTAATAAGATGTATATGAAAGCGTAAGGAGGAAAGGGGAGGGAGTTAGGGGCGGTAGGAGCTGAGGGTGGTAGACAGAGGGGTAAATCATGGGGTCTCAAGCATTTGATAGGCTGAGGGGAAAGGTGAAAGAATTAGGAAAGATCCAGTAAGGACCTGAAAAGACAAGGTGTAGGTGGGCATAGATCATTGGTGATTAATTTTATAAATAAAACCCAATGTATGGAAATGACCATATGAAACACTATGTGAATGACAGAATGTGTGAAACACTATGTATACGAACTTTGTTTGCAAACCAATACAAAATAAAATTTTAAACATAATGGATATGAAGATGATTAAGACTTATTTTTATACCTTCTAAAAGCTGAATATAATAAGGAAGACAGATTCATACATCAAGACTTTGGATGTATAGGAAAAGTTCTCTCTACACCGTCCAGGGCCATAGTCTTATCATAAGAAGGGGCTTACCTGTCAGTGTAAAATCAGCTATAGCTTAATAACTTTATAAGCACTACATGTCTGATATAATAAAAATGTTATGTACTGTCAAGTTGGAACCAATTCACAGATGGCCACTCCAGTGGATTGTTCACAGGTAGTAAATCTCTGAGAGACTGTCCATCTTTCTCCTACAGTGCATCTGGTGTATTTGAACCTAGTGCCTTTTGGTTGACAACAAAACTCCTTACCACTAAGCCACAAGTGCTCCCTTTATTAAAAAGTCACACAAAGTAGATGCTTTTCTTGATAATCATAAAGGTACATTAACAGTATACAGAAGTTTCACTTCATGCTAACTATAAAGAAGATAAAAACTCTTCTGATTAAACCCCTAAGACCAGTTATACAGGGAATCAGCCCTTCTGAAGAACCCTTCAACTTCATGTATCAATACTAAACTCATTTCTCTCTCCTCCTTTTGACCAATAGAGACACAAAGAGTCCTCTAATTTTCCCAGATACAGACCTTGGAATTATTATAACCTTCCGTTTCTCCTTCACACCTACATCAAATCTGTCAACAAGTGTAGTTTACTTTGTTAAAATCAAATAGTTCCTATTATATCAAATCATCAGTCCACTTTTGGTTCTCTCCTCAGCCTCTCGGGTGAAAGAGAACCAATTCTTCTATGTTTAACTACTTCCTTTGTGGCCATCACATGGGTATCAGTGCCACCTACTATGATAGTTTTAAAATATACCAGTAATTTCTTTTAACAATTCTCCTATCAAAAAAGATAGTCTAATTCTCCATCCCTTGAATACAGGCTGGCCTAGTGACTCACTCTACTGAACTGAGTATAACAGAAATGAGGCTGAGTGGCTTCCAAAGATAGATCATGAAAAGTAACACAGCTCCCATCTGGCTCTTTCTCAAGACATCCTTGGCATCCAGCCACTAAAAGAGCAAGAAAGTCATATCAAAGGTCATATGTAGGTGTTCTACCCATATCTTGAGCTGAAGACCCAGCCAAAAACCAGCCTCACCTGCTAGGCATGGACAAGAGCAAGTGTTCAAATAAAAGTAGGCCTAGTCTTTGAGATGTCCCTGATAAAACCAAGTGGAGCAAGAATGAGCCAATGAGCTATCCTCACCATCACCTAACCAATTTATTGGCAAAATCAGTAACTTTTTTTGCCACTAAGTAGTAGAACACTTTTTCAAATAATAAGAGCAATGTTGTAAACCAGTAAGTGTTAGAGTGGTTTTACAAACAATAATACCATGTAATAATAATACCAAGCCAAAGGTGGGTGCCTCTAATCTGCGGCCCTAAGGCCTGTTTTTCATTGTTTTTGTTCAGTCTTCTAGGTTGTATAGCCCCAGTGTGTCCACTTGCTGTAGAGAGGTAACTTGTGGTCACTGTGAAGCTAAACACCGTGACACTAATGCGTCAAATAAGATAATGGTTACCCATGGTGGGCAGTGTTTGGCGGCACTCCCTGGTTGAAACAAGCTTGGAAAAAGGAGTGGCATCCACTTCCGTAAATAGCTTGCTTGCCTCCGGAAACCCTATGGACCTGGAGAAAGGATGAAAGTCATGCAAGTGTTGAGGACTTTCATTCATAGGGTTGCTATGAGTCGCCTACGACTCAACGGCACTTAACACCACCACAATACCACGTATGCCCATACACACCCTTTGGGGGTGTAAGCACCATACAGTTGTCAGTGTGCATGACTGTAATGGCTTGCTGACTGGGACACACGTATTTCTTCCCAGGATAAAGACAGATGTTCTCCTATTGTGTAACTTACAGACTCCAAAGATGCACTTGAAGGATCATCTATGACTCAGATCCAATTGCTTTATGGGTTTGTTTTTGTTTCACTTTTTCCCCCCCCAGAAAAGCAGTTAAAATGTTTATCACCACACCACTTCTTATCCTTCAAAAATGTATCTAGAAGTGATTCACATCAGATGCTATCAACTGCTATCATCTCAAGCTTGAAATATCCTGTGGTACGTTGTTTTGTACTGTTGAGTCAGAACCTACACATAGCTGACCCTAGAGCAGGTTTTCCGTAGGCAGTAAACTGTACCAGAGGGGACTGCCCATCTTGCCCCCACTGAGCAACTGGTGGATTCAAACCACAGGCCTTTAGGCTGGCAGTGCAACTCCTTACCACTAAGCCACCAGCGTATTTCCTAATCCTAGCAGTCTCCTAATATATATACTTCAGCTTCCTCCTTGGTGACTATGATCTAAAAATGGAAATTAGTTCAAGTCCTTTCTAACTTACACTTCAGCTTCCTTGTTTATCCTACAATCTAAAACGGAAGTCAGCTCAAGTCTTTGCTAGGCACTAAATCGTCCAATAGCCTTCCTTCCATCTCACATAATTAACTCAACAGCTCTTAACAAGCCCTGCGAGGTCTAACATGTGCTCTCCCTCAACCGTATCTCGCCTCATTTTCCTACTCCTATTCACTTTCCCCATTCTGTTCTAGCCATACTGCACACCTTTGCTGTTTCTTCACTACAACATTTATAACTCCAAGTTTTTGGCCTTGTAGTCATCCTGCCAGCAACATTCTTTCCCAATATAATGGCATGGCTCTTTAAATCTTCAGAGTACATGACCTTCTCAATGAGACCTTCCCTGGCCTGGTTGTCAAAAATCATAAGTCTTGATACCCTACAGGGCCTCTTCCTCCTTCTGCATTTTCTTCCTAGTGTGTATATGCTGTTGTTAGGTGCCATCAAGTCAACTATGACTTCAGTGACCCCATGACCAGTGGATCTGAACTCTGCCCTTTCCTGTGCCATCCTCATCGTCTCTGACAGGCTCGAGCCCACCTCTTCAGCCACTGTGTCCATCAGTTCACTGAGGATCTTTCCCTCCTTCACTGACTCTCCACCTTTCCAAGCATGATATCCTTGCCAAGGACTAACTCCTCCAAACAACATGCCCAAAGTTTGTGAGATGGTGTTTCTCTCGCCTTGTCTCTAAGGAGCATCCTGGCTGCACACTTTCCAGTACCTAATTGCTTGTCCTTTTGGCAGTTCATGGGGTAGACATAGTCAGCTCCAACACCTCTACTCAAAGACACTGATTCCCCTGTCATCCTTCTGCATTGTCTAACTTTCAGCTGCACAACAAGTAACTCAAAAGAGCATAGTTTGGATTAGGTGCAGACTGACATCACTGCTTCTGAGCGCCTTGGAGAGGTCCCTGACAGCTGCCTTTCACCAATGCTATTATGTCCTTTTATTTCCTGGTTGCTGGTGCCAAGGGTATTGATTGTGGATCCAACCAAGATGAAATCATTGACAATTTCTGTCTCTTCTCCATCTATCATGATATTGTCTATTGGCCCAGTGATGAGGATATTTCGTTTTCTGATATTGAGATGCAATCCATTTTGAAGGCTATACTCTAATACTCTGCAGCAAGTGTTTCACGTCCTCCTCACTTCCAGGAAGCAAAGCTGTACCACCTGCATAACACAAGTGTTGGTAAGTCTTCCTCCGATTCTGATGCCACATTCTTCATATAGTCGAGATTCTTAAATAATTTGCTCTGCATTCAGATTTAAGAGGTATGGAAAAGGACACAGCCTCAACATGCAACTTTCCTGATTTTAAACCATGCAATGTTCCCTTGCTCTGTTTGGGTAACAGCTTACTGGTCTAGCTATAGGTTTCACATAAGCACAATTAAGTGTCCTGCGGTTCCCATTCTTCTCAATGTCAGTCATAAACTGTTATGATCCACACAGTCAAATGCCTTTGCACAGTCAATAAAACACAGAAAGATAAATACTTTCTGGCATGTTTTGCTGCACAACTCCCTAAGGACCACAGCCCCCTACAGGATTAAAGCATTGAACAAAGACTTTTATTGACTCATGATTTGCTGTCACCGTGCTAGATTCTGGGAGGAAGCAGAAAGAAAATGAGGTCTTCTTATTCTCTACCTGCATGAAACAGAACAGAAGGAGGGAATGGTATCTTTGTAGGAATAAATACAAGTTGTTGCAGAGCTTGATACAAAACTAATATTAAGAGGAAGTGGAAGACTACAAAATGATTCTCAGGTTTCCCTCAAGTGTGATTTTTAAAACAATAAGTCAATCTTCAATAGCAAAGGGAGATCGATTTGTATAAAAAGTGACGAATTCAGTTTGACCAGACTGAGTTGGAGAGGTCAGCAGTACATTAGCAGAGACACCTGCTGGAGGCGTTCAGCCAGCAGTCTCGGTCCAAAGTCAAGAGGCGAGTGCAGGGCTACAGGCACAAAAATGGCAACTACATGATGAAGGTGGTGGCTGAGATGGAGCAATATTATCACCCAGAAAGAGAGTCTCAAATTGTACACAGTGGAGCTTGTCACTCATCTTAAAAAATGTTCTGTAAACAAGGTGGTGACAGGAGAGATATAATACGGACAACAATTAAAAAAACTTAAAGCAAAACTCAGTTTGTAGCCACTTTTACTCAATATTGTATTGAAAGTACTTGCTAGGGCAAGTCTACAAGAGAAGGAAATAAAAGACAACTGGATCAGCAAAGAGATGATTAAACGATCACTATATACAGATGATATGATACTGTACACAGAAAACCTCAAGGACTCAACAAAAAAACAAAAAACAAACAAACTCTGTTAGATCTAGTAGACCAATTTAGTAGAGTGACAGGATCAAATATCCAAAAACCAATGGGATTCTTCTATTGTAACAGAGAATTTAGAGAAGAAAACCAAGCAATACCATTTACAATTATTATTATTGTTGTTGTTGTCATTGTTATTGTTAGGTGCCGTCAAGTCAAGCCATGACCCATAGCAACCCTAAGAATAAAAGATCAGAACCCTGTTGTATCCGGCGCCATCCTCACACTTCCTCATGCACAAGAACCCTTTGCAGTAGTTCACCGTGTTGATTCACTGGATTGAGGGTGGTCTTCTCCTTTGTCAACCCACCACCCTTCCCAGCATCCTGTCCCTCTCCAACGAACAGCCTCTCCTAGCAACATGCCAAAAGTATGTGAGATGAAGTCTCATCATTCTTGCCACCAAAGAGCACTCCAGCTGCACCCTCTCCAAGACACATCTGTTTGTTCTGCTGCCTGTCCATGGGATGTTCAGTGCTCTCCTCCAACATCACAGCTCAAAGGTGTCAATTCTTTTCCATGTCATCTTTACTCATTATCCAGTTCTCAGATGCACAATAGCAAGTAATCAGAAAGACAATGGCCTGCAACAAATGCACATTAGTCTTCAAACTGACATCATTACTCCTCAATCATTTGGAGAGGTCCCTAACTGCAGACTTTTCCAATGCAATGTGTCTCACTTGCTGACTTCTGGAACCAAGGGTATTAATTGTGGATCCATGCATGATGAAACTAGTGACAGTTTCAATCTTCTCTCCATCCATCTTGAAGTTGCCTATTGGTCCAGTGGTAAGAATCTTTATTTTCTTGACATTGATATGCAATCTATACCTAAAGCTGCATTCCTTGATCTTCTGCAGCAAGTACTTCAAGTCCTCCTCACTTTAAACAAGCAAGGTTATGTCATCTGCATAACACAGGTTATTTCTGGTTATTCCAGGTTAATCCTGATGCCACACTGCTCTTCACTGAGTCCAGCTTCTCAAATACTCAGCATATGGATTGCATAGGTACAGAGAAAGAACACAACTCTGACATACTCCCTTCTCAATTTTAAACCATGCAGTGCTCCCCTGCTCTGTTTACACAATAGCCTCTTCATCAGGAATAGGTTCCAAATGAGCACAGCCGAATATTCTGGGATTCCCATTCTTCTCAATGTCAACCACAAGCTGTTATGATACACATAAAATGCCTTTATATAGTCCATAAAGCACATACAGACATTCTTCTGGTATTCATTACTTCAGCCAGAATCCATCTGACATTAGCAATGATGCCACAACCTCTTCTAAATCCTGCTTGAACTTCTGGGAGTTCCTTATCCGTACACGGTTCTAGCCATTTTTTAATGAGCTTCAGCTTTGCTTGCAGGTGATATTAATCATATTGTTTAATAGTTTCCACATTCAGCTGTATCACCTATCACAGGAATGAGAACAAATATTGAATGCAAAAGTAGGAAACACTGAAGAAGGAATAGTAGTTGAAAATTGGTGATAGAAATGAGGCTGGAAAGAGAAGAATTTTATATTTACAGTGATTTATTCATTGCAAATACCCTTTTAAAAAGACACAGTGATGTGACACATGGATCTCACCTGATGGGCTGCACAGAAATCAGACTGACTACATTTGTGGAAGGCCAGGGGTGATCTGTGGGTCACATCATCAATTACAATATGTATGTTCAAAGTGAGGCTGAAGAAAAGTCAGTCAGTCCACAGGAACCAAGATATCATCTTGAATCAATTGCATCTGAATTTCAAGATCATCTTAAGAAAAGGTTTGAGATATTGAACACTAATGATGGAAGACCAGATGAGTTGTGGGACGGTATCAAGGATATCATCCATGAAGAGCAAAAGTTCATTATAGAAAAAATAGAAATGGATGTCAGAAGAGACCATTTACAAAAGCCAAACAAAAACTGAGATACTTGGGAGTGAATATAACTAGACACACGAAAACTACATAACATTTCATTACCAGCTGAATAAGGAGCTGCACTGCCAAACCAAAAGAGGTTCAACACTACCAGCTGTTCCTTGGAAGAAAGACAACCAGTCTCTTCCTATGTCATTTACAACCTCTGAAAATCCAATGGAAAGTCAGCTATGGGTCACTTCTGACAAGTTAGGCTGAGCTGGCCGACCATCGTCAAGTTGACTCTGACTCATGATGAGTCCACGTGTGAAAGAATAGGACTGTACTCCATAGGGATTTTGATGACCACTCTTTTAAATTTTGTTTATTTGTTTTATTATTTTGTGTGTGTACACCATCAAATCTGATCTAACTGGTACAGGAGAAAATTGCCCCTCCTTCTCCAGCAGAGCATCTGGTGGATTCGAACCATGTCGCTCTGGGACTACAGTGCAGCTTCTTGCCACTAGGCCACCAGAGCTCCCTGAAGACCACTATTTCAAAACTCTGGCGGCCAATCCAAAGGGGTACAAACTCAAATCACCAGCTGCTCCCCAGGATAAAGAGCGGCAATTTTCTTTAGCACTATTAACTGCTCCCAAAAACTACTGGAAGGTCAAATGGATCCTATGGCACACAACATTCCAAAATGAGAATTCCAGGGCTTTCTTCCCAGGTGACTCTGGGTGATCTCAAGTTTCTAAACTTTCAGTTAGCAGCTAAGAGCATTAACCACCCAGCAACTGGACAGGGGGCAACGCAGGATTTGTAAATAAGTACTAATTTTCATTGATTTCACATGTGTATTTTCTTCTTTAAGAGAAAGAAATGAAGCCAACTTCCCCCTGAAGCTCCTTAACAGAAGAATTACTTTAAACATTTCTACTTTCAGCAGGACAGGAATTATCAATCACCTAGTTATTTTAAAAGAAAGATGTTGTCTAAGTAACATCTATCAATTGTAAAACAAGTAATTAAATATATGAATAACAAAGGGTAGTATATATACACACTTCAGTATTTTACTATGTTGTCCACAAAATTAAGTTCATGTGCTGTTTCTTCAGGAATTACCATGGAGTGGGAATTGACTCATAGTTGACCTAATAGTGGGTTTTTGGAGGTTATAAATCACACAGAAAAAAAATTGTCCATCTTTCCCCTGAAGAGCTGCTGATGTATTCAAACTGGGAGAAAGGCATCACCTTTTGGTTAAAAGCACAGCTCCCTAAGAACTATGCCATCAGAGCTCCTTACATAAACTAGATACTGTTGCTGCTGCTGCTGCTTACCATCAAGTCAGAACCAACCCACAGTTGACCTTCTGCCATGTTTTCAGAAGTAGTTAACTGCACAAGAGGAAACTGTCCATCTTTCTCCTACAGAGCACTTGGTGGATTTGAACCAAGTGTCTCAGGGATTGCATTGTGGCTTCTTGCCACTAGGTTTCCCTAAGCTAGATACTATCAGATTTAATAATTTTTACTACAAAGTGATAACTTGATGAAATAATAAATTATTCTAGTCTTACTGTTTACCTACAGAAAATAAAAGGAGCATTATACAGCTAAAACATGCAAAAACATAAACTGGCTTTAGAATCTTAGTCCAGAGAATTAGAGAGAATTTAAAATATTTTTAAAGGAGTAGGAAAATGGACAGACTAACTACCTGCAGTGGGGTGATCAGTAGGTTTAGCTTACAAAGTCACCATGCCGGGAAGCACCTGGACGGCTTCGCAAGCACATCTCTCTCATCTTACTTAGTGAATTGAGAGAAACAAAGTGATGTCCCAAGGTCACACAGCTGTTTTAATGGCTGTCCTTGGTGATCTTTGGTATCAAGAAGGAAAAGAAAAATATAAGTTGAATAGCTCTTACCATCTGATAAAAAAAGGAACATTCATCAGACCAGAGGTGACGTGGGGGTGGGGGGAGAGAAGGAGAGAGGAGAGAGAGAGAATATCAATAGAGACTAGGCTAAATTTTGAAACTAAATTATGAATAAAGAAATTATGTCAGAAAACTGTAGAAATTGTGAGTGTTGCTACTTTGTGAGGGAAAGATGTAATCTTCCTAAAACATTCAACATGAACAAAAAAGAATTGAGGCTACTCACAGGTTTTTAACTTGTGACATTAAATGAACAGTGGTTCCAACATATGAAATTAAAGAGGCAACACACAAATAAGTAAAACATTACACTCAGCTATTTGAGGAGAAACATTAAAACCAGAAAAGACAGCAAGTACAAAGGCACAGAGGTGTGACTGATATGCTGAAGGAAGAGCAATGGTGACTGAAATATAAACCAGGCAAAGGAAATAAAATAGGAAATAAACTCAGAACTTTGAGGAATCCATGTGTGTTTGTAAGAGGGGACGGGGGGTGCAGTGGGGTAGCAGAAAGCACATAAAGAATAATCTCAGATCATAATGGAAATAACTAAAATTCAGTAACAAAAAGATATCTATAAAATACCTAAGTACTAAAAACAACACATTATTAAATAATTTGCAAATCAAAGACTAAGTCTTAAGGGCAATAAGCATTTCAAATAAATGAAAATATAACATTTCAAAATTTGTGGAATATTGTTAGAGAAGTGCATAGAACTAAGTGTATAATATTAAATGCATAAATTTGGAAGATGTAAAATCAGTAATTCATGTTTCCTCTTGAAGAAACTAAAGCATAGAATAAACTAAATTCAAAACAAGCAAAAAGGAGGAAATATTTTTTTAAATCAATGACTAAAAACAAAAAATTAATGATACCAAAGTTTGTTCTTTGACAAAATCAATAAAAATTATAAACATATACCTATGCTAAGAATAAAACAGAAAGATAAAATAATAAATGTTGGAGAGGATGTGGAGAGAGAGGAACTCTCACACACTTGATGGGATTGTAAAATGGTACAACCACTTCAGAAGGCAGTTTGGCATTTCTTCAAAAAGCTGAACATAGATATTCCACATGACCCAGGTTTTCCACTGCTTGGAATATACCCCCAAAAAATGAGAACTGAGGCACAAATGGAGATTTGTCCACCAATATTCATAGCAGTGTTATTCACAATCACAAGAACATGGAAACAACCCAAATGTCCAACCACAATAAAATGGACTGAGAAATTGTGGTACATTCATACAATGGAATACTGCATAGCATGCAGCATTATTTTGAAAATCACTACAGAAGTTGTCAGGGACTGGGAGGGTATTAGCTAAGTGAACTAAATTGGTCCTATAAGGACAAATACCATATAAGACCATTATTGTAAAAGTAGAAAAATAATTAGTAAAATATGTATAAGGATCCAAGGAAGGGAGGGTAGGAGGAGAGGGGTGAGAATGTGCAGAAGGGTAATCATAGAGTTGCATAATTTGATGGGTTTAGGGAGAGGTGGGTAAAGGAAAAGGGAAAGATCCAGTGCAAAAAACAATGTATACGAACTTTGTAATCAAACCAGTATAAAACAAAAATTTTATTAAAAGAAAGAATAAAACAGAAAAGATACACACTACCAATAGCAGGGTCAAAGAACAGAGGTGATTATTGATGCCACAGATGTCAAAAGGATAAGAGAATTCTAAAGTAACTTTTATGCATATAAACTTAGTAACTTAGAAAAAAATATAGTAATTACTTGAAAATCAAAGTCTATCAACATTGATTCAATAATAAAACAGATAGCCAGAAAAACTTTCTATTAAAGAGTTTGTTGTTGTTGTTGTTGTTATGTGCCATTGAATCGCTTGTTAACAGCTTCCGTTTGCTTGGCTCTACAATGAATAGTCTTGGTACCAGTGGCCAGGAAATCAACAGAGGAATCGCATTGGGAATGTTTGTTTTCAGGGACATCTCCAGAGTACTGAATAGGAACGCTGTCAGTCTGGAGAATAAGGTGCTCCTGATCCAGGCCATGATCTTCTCAATTACTTGCTATGTGTCAGAAAGCTGGGCAGTTACAAGGGATGATAGAAGAATTGATACCTTTGAGCTGTAGTGCTGGAGCAGAGGATTGAATATACCATGGACTGCTAGGAGAACAAACAGCAAGCTAGGAAGATCCTGGATGAGATGGATTGACACAATAACTGGAGTTATGAGGGTAGGTATGTCAGAGACAGTGAGAGTGGCTCTGGATAAAGCAAGGTTCACAGTTATTGTGTATAGGGTTGCTATGAGTTGTACTTGACTTGACAGCACATAACAACAAGAAGCACCAGCTATTCCACTACTAGGTGATGATATAGATAGAGAGAGAGATGGCCTAAAGCAATAAGAACTGTGACATAATCATATGCATATCCATGTTCATTAAAGCTTTATTTACAATAGTAAATACATGGAACCCCAAGTTCCCATCAGTGGGTGAATAGGGAAGCACACTACGGTACTTACACAAAAACAGAATAGTATGCAATACTAATGAATAAAGTTTTTAAATACTACATAATGGATGAATCTGGAGGACATTTTACTAAGTGACACAAATCAGTCACAAAAAGGTAAATTATATGAGTCCACTATTACAAAAAGCTAAAAAAGGGTTACAGGCAGAAAGGATTATTTTTGGTTACCAGGGATGGGAAGAGATGAAAGAATGGATTAAAATCAGTAAACAGGTAATGTTGTTAGATGCTGTCATCACCCACTCGTGTTGTTATGTGCCATCAAGTTGCCTGAAAATCATAATGACCCTATGTACAACAGCCCTAAAACCTGCTCTATCATATGCCAATCTCTTTGTCTCCGGCATACCTATCCCCATTACCCGAGTCACTGAATCTACCCATCTCATCAAGGGTCTTCCTTTCTTGGGCTGTCCCTCTAACCTCCCAAGCATGATGTCCCTTTCCAAGGATTGGTCCCACCTTGCAACATGTCGAAAGTATGTCAAACAAAGCTTCCGAATCCTTGCTTCCAAAGAGCAGCCTGGTCTTATCCTCTCTAGGACGAACACATTTGTTCTCCTACCAGTCCATGATATGTTCAAAACTCTTCTCCATCACCACAGCTCAAAGGCATCAGTTCTCCTTCTACCATCTCTAGTCATTGTCCAGCTTTCAGATGCATAGCAAGTAACTGCAAAGACCATGGCCTGAATCAGGCAAACCTTAGTCTCCAGACTGATATTACTGCTCTTCAGTACTTTAGAGAGGTCTCTGACAGCAGACTTTCCAATTTGTCTTTTTATTTCCTGGCTGCTGGTACCAAGAGTGTTGACTGTGGAGACAAGCAAACTAAAGCTGTTAACAATCTCGATCTCTTCACAATCTATCATGATGCTGCCAATTGGTCCAGTAGTGAGAATCCGTGTTTTCTTTATGTTGAGCTTCAATCCATACTGAAGGCTGCAGTCTTTGACCTTCTGCAGCAAGTGCTTCAGGTCCCTCTCAGTTTCAGCAAGCAGAGTTGTGTTGTCTGCATAATGCATATTGTTGATCAGTCTTCCTCCAATCCTGATGCCACATTCCTCCTCATAGAGTCCAGCCTCCCAGATGATCTGTTCTGCATATAGATTGAAAAGGTATGGAGATAGGACACGTCTGGCATATACACAGCAACCCTATATACAACATATCAAAACCTTGCCCAATCTTGTGCCATCTTCACAACTTCTGCTTTACGTAAGTCTATTGTTGCAGTTACAGTGTAAATCCATTTCCTTGAAGGTCTTTCTTTCCTCCTCTGACCAAGGATGAGGTCCTTTTTCAGGGACATCTCTCTTGAGATTATACCCAAAGTATGAGATGAAATCTCCCATCCTTGTCTCTTAGAAGTAACCTGGCTATACTTCCTCCAAGACAGATTTGATTGCTCCTTTGTCAATGCATGATATATTCAATATTTTTCATCAACACCGCAATACAAAGACATCAATTCTCTATTTCTCCTTATTAATTGTTCAACTTTCACAACTACATTGGGCAAATATCATGACTTGGATCAGGTGCACCTTGGTCTTTACAATTATGTTCTTGCTCTTTAGTACTTTAAAGAGGTCTCTGATAGCAGATTACCCAATGCACATGTCTTTTGATTTTCTGACTGACACTTCCCTGGGTATTTATTGTGGACCCAAATAATAATAAATCCTTAAAAAATTTCAATGCAAGCAAATGTCAATCTTTTCTCCTTTTATCATGATGTCTATTGGTGTGGTTTGGAAATTTTTTTTTCTTGATGCTGTAATCTTTGAAGGCTGTAATCTTTGATCTTCTTCAGTAAATGCTTCAAGGTCTCGGCAAGGCTGTGTCACCTGTGTAACAGGTTGTTAATGAGTTTTCCTCCAATCAGGATGTCAGATTCTTCTTCATATAGTACAACGTCTTATTATTTGCTCAGTACACATAATGAATTGGCATGGTCAAACATACAACCTTGACACAGACTTTTCTGAATTTCCAATCATGTGGTATTTCCTTGTTCTGTGTAAAAGGACTTCTTGGTTCATCATGTACAGATTTCACATGAGCACAGCTAAGAGTTCTGGAATTCCCATACCTTCTCAATGTTATCCACAATTTTTCATGATCCACATAAGTCAAATACCTTGGCAGAGTCAACAAAATAGAAAAAAGCATCTTTCTGGCATTCTCTGCCTTCAGCCAAGGTCTAAATGACATCAACAATGACATATCATGCTATGGCCTCTTCTAAATCCCATTTAAATGTTTGGTAATTCCCTGTTAGTATACATTTTTAAACACTCTTCAGCATGATGCTGCTTGCATGTGATATTAATGATATTGCTCAATAATTTCTACATTCTGTTGGATATTCTTTCCTTTTTTCAAGTGGGCACCAATAAGATCTCTTCAAGTTGGTTAGCAAAGTAACTGTCTTCCAAACTTCTTGTTGAGACTAGTGAGCCACCCAGGGCTGCATCTATTTGTCAAAATACCTCAACTGATGTTTCATTTCTGGAGTCTATTTATTATCAATGCCTTCAGTGCAACATGAACTTCATCTTTCATTATCATTGGTTCTTGATCATAGGCTACTTCTGAAAATGTTTATTGGTACATTAACTATTCTGTGTGGTAGAGTGAATCTACGTATTCCTTCTATCTTTTATTGAAAATTTGCTGTGTCATTTAATACTTTGCTCCTAGAATCCTTCAGTATTACAAATTGAGACTTTTTTAGTTTTTTTTTAAATTGAGACTTTTTAAAGAAAGTTTTCTTTAGTTCTTTCAGCCTGAGAAATGCCAAGAGTGTTCTCAGTGAAGGGAAAAGAAATATATAATAAGGGGTGATCGGCACAATATCACTAAAGAAAGGGAAGAACTGAGAAGTGTGCAAGGGGAAGAACATAGTTACAATGTAGTATCATAAAGCAAAATCTGTGTTAACACTTGGATGGAAAACCAATTTGCTCTGTAAATTTTCACATAAGCCCAAATTACTTTTTAAGTAGCAATATATTGTGTTCAAATAGCTTTCTTAGAAAGGAAAAATTAGAAGAAATAATAGTGGCTATAGATGTGGGGTTAACTGCAAAAGGGACACAGGACTTACAGAATGTATCTAAAGACTGTTCACTTTCAATTATGCTGAGTGAAATATCCCAGTCACAAAAGGACAAATATTACATGATGCCACTGTTGTAGAATGGGACTAACCTCAGGGTTGGGGAGAGACTGAGTAAGATGTGTTCAATAATGTATACTGCACTGAAACAGAGGGAGAAAACTGTGTAAAAGAGATATCTGACTAGGTATTTCTGTCATCACAGGAGTCTAGAGCGACGGCTACACGGTGGAGGGGACCTGGGGGAGGGTTTGTAAAACAATGAAAGAATCTTTTCTTTTACTTTTCCATAATTTTTGACTCATGTACTTATAACTTGTTAGTTAAATTTGTGTCTTCTAGGTTGCAACCCCCCCATGATACGTCTTCAGGGATATGAACATGTACGGCTAAGCACAATTAATAACAGTGCATCTAAATTCCAAAATCAATCTCCATAATAGTCTATGTGTTTCCTACTGCCAAAGGGGTCCTTTAGAGTAGTGAGAGAAGATCTTCACCCTGAAACCCACAGCGTCCCTTTTCAGCAGGAAGTAGCTAAGAGAATATGCCATCCCCTTTTCCTTATGAATCAGGGTGAAGTCTCTCTCAGGAAGGAGTGATAGGGAATGGCAAAGGACACACCGACAAAGGAGATTAATCAGAACTGACTTTGACAAGCACTGTGGCAATTGGACAATTAAAACAGACATTCGGATGGCGGGGAAGAACAAACTGGGGAGGAGGGTAGAGAGAATGGTGCAGCAATGAAGGAATGAAAACCCAAAATCCCTGTACATGTTCACTAAAACTAATAAAATTTAATAAAATAAAAAAAAGACTGTTCACTTTCAAGAAAATAGTTTATAAACCTATTACCAAGAAAATTTCCATCACAATTCTGAGTGCATCAGGCTTTCAAATATCATTTTTTCACATATAAATATATAAGTATTTTCTTTCTGGACAAAGCATTTTTCGACCAACATACAGTCTATAAATACATGAGACTGTTTATCCCCAAGGGGGGAAAATATGCAACTTCAATTATTTTTCCATTAAGAAATTTTTTAGGATAGCACATCAAATCCTTAATGAAGCACAAGAACTTCTTAAAATATGAGATCTACCTGTCAAATGACCTAGTCTATTGCATGAATAAGTTAGCAAACATAGCCACAAACATACAACCAGAAGAGGACAAAACTGATGAACAGGACTTTATAAATATCAAACTTCCCCAAATAGGGTGGAAGCCCAGAGACAAGGGAAAAACATTTGGCAATGATATTTTAGACAAGGGATTCATAATTTACAGAATATTATAGGACCTCCACAAGAAAGACTGATAGCCCAATCATAAATGGGAAAAAGACATGAAAATACTCTAACCTTAGGAGGATACCTGGATGGCCAACAAGCATCTGAGAAAATGTTCAAAATCATTAGCAATCAAAGAGATGCAAATCATAACAACGAGATACCATCCCAGTCCAGCAGCAATAGCAAATTTAACAGAACAGCAAGGATACAGAGACTGTAACTCTCACAGACTGCCAGCGGAACTGTAAAATGGTATAACCACTATGGGCAATTTAGCATTTCCTTAAAGAGGTGAATATAGAAATCCCATATGACCCAGCTCTTCCACCACTATATCCCAAGGAAATCAGAGCTGAGACAAAACAGAGATACGTACAACTATGTTCATCACAATCTTATCCACAATAGCAAGAAGATGGAAACAATCCAAACGCCCACCAACAAACAAATGGATAAACTGTGGAACATTCATTCAACAGAATACTATGCAGCACTAAAGAAAATTATTACATAAAATACTACACAGTATGGGCAAGTGTAGAAGATAGTATGAGGAGTGTAATAACTCAGTCATAAGAAGACAAACACTACCTAAAACTGCTATTGTGAAAATAGGAAGGTAACTGAAGGGCAGGCAGGATAAGAACAGAAATAAAACGTATATGCAACTAACCCTGTAAAGGTCAAGGACAAGGGAGGTCAAGCAGGGAAGAGTGAACAACATGGCTACTCCAATTAGCAAATAGGAACAAGATACATATAACTGTTCAAAAGGGGAGGGGAACAGGCATATGGGGGGCAAAAGAAGTAGAAGGAAAATCAATAGGAAAGCAGAGATTAGCAAACAAAGGTCAGGGAACAGGTAAGGTACAATGAAGACTTGATTGAATGGAGTGATATAAGCATGGATTGATAGTAATTGATTATATAAAATACAAAGCATATGAATGATAATATGCAAGCCAATAAAAATGCCAAACTATAAACTATCCAAGCATGGACTTTTTAATTATTTTAAATGGTAATTTTTTTAAAAATGGTAGTTTTATGATGAAGACTTCTCTATTTCAAGGGGATTGGAAAAAGGCTCTTAAAGGGTTCAATCCACAGAGATCTGTCCTAGATCACCACCTAGTGGATAAACGAAGCAAAAGAAGTTACATGGGGGAAATCTCCAGTCATGGGTAGTCATGGGCAGCCATGGACCTTTCCAAAGAGGTGAGTAAGTATCTGTTGCTATTAATACTCATGGTAGCAGCAATCAAGAAATCAAAAGACATTTTGCATTGGGAAAATCTGCTGTCAAACACAAGAATTCAAGTTTGAAAATTAAGGGCAACCTTATATGTAGTGGTAAAATGTATAACATCTATTACACCGAAATTTAAGAAAAATGCATTTAATTTCTTAAACAAACACTTCCTTGAACAAAAGTATCCACTGGTACAATTGAATTCACTTAAAGAGAGAGATCAGGTGCATTCCATAGTAAGTACTCACTGAGTAGAATATTTTCTGTTTCATCTTAAGTTCATAACAATTATTCTACAACATAATTTGGATTACATTACATATCCCATGTTATTAATATCTTTGACTTAGGGAGGGGAAATTGAACT
Organism: Elephantulus edwardii; assembly: GCF_000299155.1. Taxonomy (NCBI): domain Eukaryota; kingdom Metazoa; phylum Chordata; class Mammalia; order Macroscelidea; family Macroscelididae; genus Elephantulus; species Elephantulus edwardii. Next base: position 40,493,573 of record NW_006399752.1, read on the forward strand.
GTGAGGCACATCTATACTGTTGGGCATAATGGCTTTTTCAGACTACCACAAACCACATAGTATGAAGCCGAGTGATGACTAAGGCCTAATGAATACATCCTTCACGTCGCCCACACATGGCCAGCCAACACAAGATGGCCAGCAAAAAACACCAAATAATCGAAGTAATCAAGTTGAAAGATCTAGAGATGTGAATTAGACCTTATTTGGCTAAGTGCTTGACTGCTAACAGGAAATTGTTGGTTTGAAGCCACCAGGATAAAGATAGGACAATGGGCAGCTTATGTAAAGATTCACACAGCTTTGAGGGCATTTCTACTCTGTTCTGTAAGGATGCTATGAGTCAGACTGTACTCAACAACAACAGAGTTTAATTGTGGTTGATTTTCTTCTGTCTCCCCTTTGGACCTTATCCACTGAGGTGACTCTCAGAGACTTATTATTTTTACCACTGTTAATTCTTGATGAAAATACTAAAAAAACACTGCTCAATTCAATTTAACAAGATTGTGATTCATGCAATAGAGTTCCAAGTTCTTACTGGAAACTAATTAGTTATGATTTGAGACAAAACTGTTAACACGCACATATGTATCCTTATAATGCAGTCATATTTTTTGTTACTTAATCTATTTATTTCCATCACAACCACCTTCATTTTTAATGTTATTTTATAGTGTTTTATTATAAAAGTTTATGGGAATTTTAAATCGGCTAACCGCACCCCAAACGAATGTGGAAACTACAGAACAATTTCACTGATTTCACATGCAAGCAAGATTTTACTGAAAATTATCCAAAAACGACTGGAACTGCACATCAACAGAGAACTACCAGAAGCCCAGGCTGGTTTCAGAAGGGGTCGTGGTACTAGAGATATTGTAGCTGATGTTAGATGGATCTTGGCTGAAAGCAGGGAATATCAGAGGAATGTCTATCTGTGCTTCATTGACTATGCAAAGGCATTTGACTGTGTAGATCATAACAAACTGTGGCTGACTCTGAGAAGAATGGGAATCCCAGAACACTTGATCGTTCTAATGTGAAACTTATAGCTGGACCAGGAGGCAGTCGTCAGAACAGAGCAAGGGAACGCTGCATGGTTCAAAATTGGGAAGGGTGTACGCCAGGGATGCATCCTATCTCCATACCTCTTCAACCTATATGCAGAACAGATTATCCAGGAGGCTGGGCTCTATGAGGAGAAATGTGGGGTCAGGATTGGTGGACGATTTATCAACAATCTGCATTATGCGGATGACACAACCCTGCTTGCTGAAACTGAGGAGGACCTGAAGCACCTGCTGCAGAGTGTCAAGGACTGCAGCCTGCAATATGGATTGAGGCTCAATGTCAAGAAGACAAAGATTCTCACCACTGGACCAATCGGCAGCATCAGGATGGATGGTGAAGAGATTGAGATTGTACACAGCTTTAGTTTGCTTGGCTCCATAGTCAACAGTCTTGGCACCAGCAGCCAGGAAATTAAAAGGCGCATTGCCATGGGAAAGTCTGCTGTTAGGGACCTCTCCAAAGTGCTGAAGAGCAGTGGTGTCTCTCTGGAGACTAAGGTGCGTCTGATACAGGCCATAGTCTTCGCAATCACCTGTTATGCATCAGAGAGTTGGACAATGACCAAGGAGGATAGAAGGAGAACTGATGCCTTTGAGCTGTGGTGCTGGAGAATACTGAGAATACCATGGACTGCTAGGAAAACAAATAGATTTGTCCTGGAGAGGGTTAAACCGGGTGACTCCTTGGAGGCAAGGATTCTGAGGCTCCATCTAACTTACTTCGGACATGTAGTGAGGAGAGACCGGTCCTTGGAGAGGGACATCATGCTTGGGAGGGTGGAGGGACGGCACAGGAGAGGAAGGCCTTCTATGAGGTGGATTGATTCAGTGACTGGGATAATTGGGATGGGAGTGTCAGAGACAGTGCGATTGGCACAGGACAGAGCGGAGTTTAGGGCTGTTGTACATAGGGTCGCTATGAGTCGCAGGCGACTCGACGGCACATAACAACAACAACAACAACAACCGTTAAAAGGTGAACACTTTGCTAAACTTATTAGCACTATGTCTTTGTGCCTCAGAGGACGCTGTGGTGTACTGCTAACCGAAATGTCTCCAGCAGTTCAAATCAAGCAGCTGCCTTGAGGGAGAAAGATGGGCCATTTCCACTGATGTACAGCCTTGTAAATCTGATGCAGTGTTTCTATGAGTCAGAACAAAATCAACAGCAGTGAGCTGACTAAGCTTCATGTTTTTTCAGTGACATTACACGGGTCATGTGCTATTTGATGTTGTCAAGCCAACGCCTACTTAGAGTGACCTATGTACAACCAAACAAAAGTGTCAGGTTTGGTGTCATCTTCCAATTATGACTATGCTTGTGCACACTGCTGTAGCTACTGTGTTAAGCCATCGTGTTGAGGGTTTTCCCCGTTTTCACTGGCCCTCCGTTTTCCTAAGTAGGATGGCCCTCTCTAGGGTTGCATCCTTCCTGGCACATGTCCAAAGTATGTGAGGTAGTGTCTTGCCAGACTTGCTTGTAAGCAGCATTCTAGCTATATTCCTTCCAAGACAGATTTGTTCACAGTACAGTCAGCATTCTTAAAAACACCATCATTGAAAGGCATCCATTCCTCTTCAATCTTCTCTCACTCTTCAGCTTCATGCGTATGTGGTGAGCCACATACGGCATAGGTCAGGCACACTTTAGTCCTCAAAGTTACTCTTTTCCTTTTTAATACTTTAAAGATGCTGCTTATGGTAGATTTGCCCAATGCAATGGATCATTTGATTTCTGGACTGCTGTTTCTAAAGGTGTAGATTCCATTTATCATGATATTGATTATTGATCCAGTGGTGAGGTTTGTTTTATGTTGAGGTGATTTCACCCATACTGAAAGCTCTAGTCTTCCACCTTCATCATTTGAAGTAAGCACTTCAAATGTTCTTCACTTTCACCATAAAAACTGACAGAAACTTCCTGTCTTTTGTTGTTGTGTACTGTTGAGCCGGAACCCACCCAGAGTTGAGCCCCAGCAGGTTTTCAGAAGCTGTAAATGACACTGGAGGAGACTGTCTACCTTTCTCCCATGGAGCGGTTGGCTTATTGGAACTGTGTACCTTTGCTTTGGCAGCACAATTCCTTACCACTAAGCCATCAGAGTTCCTTTCTTTTAGAAAAACGGGGGAAAAATGTAAATAAAAATTTAGGAACATGTAAATAAATTATAGAGAAGAATATTAACATCTAAAGACTTTCATTTTAATCGTTAAGCAGACATCTCATTACTTTTTACTGTGATTTGAAAGAGTTTGGAGCAAATTAGTTTTCCATTCAACCATTTATACACATTTTATGACACTGTAGCCTCCACAATGTAACAGCATTCTTCTCATCTCCTCCCTGTGGCTCCTTTTTCACTTCTTTCTTATTCTCATCTTTATTCTGAGGCAAATGCTACCGTTTGATCTCTAAGGCTGACTGTTCCAAGGATTCTGTTCCTCCCTGGTGTTTCTGATCCCCTTGTAGGCCTGCCCATTGTCTGCTAAAGGCTGAGTCACAGGCTGAGTCATCATTCCAGGCCGGATGAGTGACTGACTGAAGGCCACAGTCGCAGGGCTTCTACCAGTTTCCACCTGACTGATAAGCCTGGTTTTTGGTATGTTTTGAGTTTTTTTCCACATTTTATTCCCACTCTATCAGGGACCTTCAGTTGTGATCCATTTCAACAGCACTCAGCGGTGGTAAACAGACACCATCTAGTTCCGGTCTCAAGGGAGGGCAGCCTGAAGTTCACATGATTCATTGGTCTTGTGGATTAATAGTCAATGACTTCTCTTCATTCTGTATGTGGAAAAACCAACAGTTATACCTAAAATAGAAAGTTTTTAAGATCCTGGTCACAACTGACCAAAGAAGGATACAGAATATGGACACTGCTCTATTGTGGTGTCTAGGGTTTACTGTTCAAAACGGCCTTCCTAGCCAGTGACTTTGCAATGTAGCAAGGCAGGATCATGCAAAAAGTATGTGAGTCTATCCACAAAGCGACTGGCTAGTCTCACCGTTCTTCTAGATTTAAATTAAGCAAGATTCTGCAGCAGAAATCTGGGACGCTCAATACCAGTAAGGAAGAGGAAGCAGGTAACGCAGCATGTATCCTCTGGGGCCAGAGATTCCAACACCAGACAAACTGGGATCAACACAAGAGTACAACAGCCCCGTGGCAAGGAGCTTCAACTACAATCCCAGAGGTGCACGGTTCGAATCCACCAGATGCTCTGCCGGGGAAGGAGGGACAATCTCCTCCTGTACCAGTCAGATCTGATTTGAT
>NW_006399752.1:40498410-40508671 GCF_000299155.1 Elephantulus edwardii
GTGTGGAATTGCATATATTCACCCAAACAAGCACAAGAATGTTGATAGCAGCATTACTCATCACAGCTTAAAACTAGAAACAGGTTGAGTATCTATTAGCAGAACATTCCATGATGTATTCACCTAATGGAATATTATCCAGCGGTGAGTGTGAACAACTATTCAACCATGCAGTGACATAGGTGGATCCCTGTTGTGAAGTACTGGGTGGAAGAAACTAGATAAAAGGCATGTATTTCGTCCCTATTATGTAAAATTCAAAATCATGCAAACTAATCTACTCTGTTACAAGTCAGGATAATAATTTCCCTTTTAATGGAGTAGGGGAGAGAAACAACCTGGAAGGGAATAAAAAGGAATCACTAGGTTAATAGGAAAGAGAATGCTCTATTTTTAATCTGGGTTCTGGCTACCCAGCTGCTCAATAAACTATTGTGTTTATGATTTGTGCTCATTTTTACATATGTTATAATTGATATAATTTACTTTAAAAACCAAAGATAATAATATAGTTATGATAGTGCAGGTGACTCCTGAATAACACAGGCCCACTCACATATATATGGATTCCCCACCCCTCCCTGCAACACAGTAATGAGCTCAAGTGTTGCTAATCATCTCCAGGGAGAGTCAAACTACTCACATGGAGATGATTAGTAACGTTCCATAGCATTTTAAGTGGGTACTCCCAATACTTCAGTTCTTGAAGCTCAACCAACCTGTTGTTTAGGGTCAGCCTGTGCTTTTCAAACCTGAATTGCTGGAAGACCAACTGTAAGATACATGTGGATTTTCACCTACACAGGAGCGTTAGGATTCTGAATCCCCTTGTTGTTCAAGGATTCATTGTACTTTTTTAACGGAAATTTCTAACTTATTCATTTCCTTACAAATCAAAAATAATTTAGAAAAATTAAAGTATCACAAATGTCAGATGGATCTTTGTAGAAAGCAAAGAGTACCAGAGGAATGTCTATCTGTGTTTCATGGACTATGCAAAGGCATTTGACTGTGTGGATCACAACAGATTGTGGTTAACCTTGAGGAAAATGGGAATCCCAGTACACTTGATTATGCTATGTGGAACCTATATATGGACCAGGAAGCAGTCCTCAAAAAAGAGCAGGGAAATACTGCATGGTTCAAAATCAGGAAAGGTGTGCCTCTGGGATGAGTTCTGTCTCCATACCTTTCCAATTTTTATGCAGAACAAATCTTTTGGGAGTGTGGGCTTTATGAGGAGGAATGTGGCATCAGGACTGGAGGAAGATGACTCATCAACATCTCATGTTATGCAGATGACACAACCTTATTTGCTGAAAGTGAGGAAGACCTGAAGCACTTGTTAAAGAAGGTCAAAGACTGTAGTCTTCAATATAGATTGAAGCTCAACATCAAGGAAACAAATATTCTCACCACTGAGCCAACTGGCAGCACCATGATAGTTGGAGAAGAGATTGAAGTTGTTAACAATTACAGCTTGCTCGGCTCCACAATCAACATTCTTGGCACCAGCAGCCAGGAAATCAAAAGATGCACTGTATTAGGTAAATCTGTCAGGGGCATCTCCAGCGTACTGAAATGTAACGATGTCAGTCTAAAGACTAAGGTACACCTAATCCAGGCCATCCTGGTTTTTGCAATTAATTACTCAGTATGCATCAGAGCTGGATAATGACTAAAGATGACAGAAGGAGAACTGATGCCTTCGAGTTGTGGTGCTGAAGAAGAAACTTAAACATGCCACTGACTGCCAAAAAAACAAATAAGTTTGCATTGGAGAGGGTGAAACCAAGTTTCTCCTTGGAGGCTAGGATTTTAAAGCTCCATCTCACATACTTTGGGGACAGGTCCTTGGAGAAGGACATCATGCTTAGAAGGGTGGAGAGATGGCAAAGAAGAGTAAGACCCCGGATGAAATGGACTGATACAGTCACTGGGGCAATAGAGGTATATATGTCAGAATCACAGAGACTGGCTCAGGACAGGGCAGGGTCCAGAGCTGCTATCCATAGTGTCATTATGGGTCTCAGGTGACTCGATGGCACATAAAAACAACAACATGCTCTTCAAAATAAGATATGAACATTTTTCTGCACTACTTTTCCGGTTTGGAGGGTAAAAAGGATAGACATTTTTAGACATAAAAGAATCCTGTAATAGGATTAATCACCGCAACTCTTTCTTACCACCTCACTACCTTGCTCTAGTTTTGAATATGAGATCCCAAAGCTCTCAGACTTGATAAACAATACACATAGTTTACAATTTCTAATCAATGCATTGCCGTTGAGTCAGAACCGACGCAGAGCTGAACTTCCAGTTGTTTTTCAGAGGCAGTAAAAGACATGGAAGGAGCAGCTTATCTCTCTCCCACAGAGTGACTGCCTGGTGGATTCAAACTGTGTTCCTTTGGGTTAGCAATACAACTTCTCACCACCAAGCCACCAGAGCTCCCTATATAGATTGCAGTTATTGCTGCTGGGTGCCATCAAATCAAGTACAACTCATACTGACCCTATAAACAGACCTGAATACTGTCCTATCCTGTGCCATTCCCATCATTTCTGATACACTGGAGCACACTGCTACAGCCACCGTGTCAACCCACCTCATGGGAGGCCTGCAACTCCTTCACTGACCCTCTACCTTTCCAAGCATGATATCCCGTTCCAAGGAAATGCCCCAAGTATGAGAGATGAAGTTTCACCATCCTTGCCTCCAAGAAGTACTTTCACAACACCTTTTGCAAGACATCTGTTTGTTCTTTTGGCAGTCCACAGATACTCAGTACTGCTGTTTTTGTTGTGTGCTGTCAAGTCACTTGTGACTCATAGTGACTCCATGTACAACAGCCTTATACCCTGCTCTATCTTGTGCCAATCTTATTGTTTCTGACACACATACCCCTATTACCCCAGTCACTAAATCAATTCATCTCATTGAGGGTCTTCCTCTCCTGGGCTGTCCCTCCACCCTCCAAGCACAATATCCCTCTCCAAGGACTGGTTCCTCCTTGCGATGTGTCCAAAGTATGTTAGATGAAGCTTCAGAATCCTTGCCTCCAAGTAGCAGCCTGATTTCACCTTCTCTAGGACAAACCTGTTTGTTCTCCCAGAAATCTATGGTGTATTCAATATTCTTCTCCAGCACCACAACTCAAAGGCATCGATTCTCTTATCACCACTAGTTTGTCCAGCTTTCAGATGCAAAGCAAGTAACTGCAAAGACCGTGGCCAGAATCAGGCTCGCCTTAGTCTCCAGACTGATATCGTTGTTCTTCAGTACTCTGGAGTGGTCTCTGACGGTAGACTTTCCCAGTGCAATTCATCATTGAATTTCCCGGCTGCTGGTACCAAGAGTGTTCATTGTGGACTAGTCTTGTTTATGTCTACTCTGTTGTTTGCAGAAATTTCACTTTGCGATGTCACTAGGGGGAGCACTTTTCCCTTAAAAAAACGAGGATGAGAGGCAATGTTCCTAATGAAAAAGAGCCGCTGCTAACCCAAAAGCTGTACCCCTCCGGCAGTTCAAACCCACCGGCGTCTCTTTGAGAGGAAGATGGAGAGTTTCCTCTCCTTGGGATTTATAGCCTCTGGCACCTGATGGAGCACAGTTATGCATCAGAACCGACTCCATGGCAAGGAAGTGTTTGAGTTTTGAAAGATGCACTTTATCTCAAAGGCAAAGTAGAAAACAGTTCAAGGGGAGCTCTGGTGGCCTAGTGGCAAGAAGCTGCACTGCAATCCCCGAGGAACACGGTTCGAATCCACCAGATGCTCTGCCGGAGAAGGAGGCGCAATATCCTCCTGTACCAGTCAGATCTGATTTGACGATACACGCACACAAAATAATAAAAAATAATAAAAAATTAAAAAAAAAAAAAGAAAACAGTTCAAAAGTCACTAGTGAATTTAAAAGAAGTAACCAAAAAGGAGGTATGTTAATCAATCAGTACATTTTATACATAATGTAAACCGAAGTACTGCTTAACAAGAAGGCCCTTTGGTAAGGAAAGTTTCGCCTGTAGAACAGATAAAAAAAGGTTGACATATACAGCTAAGAATTATTATAAATTTTTTATATTAGAATTTTTTTTTATTGTATTAATTTTAAGTGTACCGTCAAATCAGATCTGACCGGTACAGGAGGAGATTGCCCCCTCCTTCTCCAGCACAGCATCTGGTGGATTTGAACCGCGTACCTCTGGGATTGCAGTGCAGCGTCTTGCCACTAGGTCCCCAGAGCTCCCTTAGAATTTTTTTAAGAATATGGTTTCTGATAAAGATTATTAGGAAAGAAAGTTAATGGCTCCCTATCACAAAGCTCTGCTGGTGTCATTTACTAGCCTGCCTGCTTCTCTATTAAATTACTGGACGGTGAAACTAATACTGTTATCCTCTAAAAGTTGGACAGGTACGTTAAGCAGCTCAACCAGGAGGAAAGTAGGAAGAAAAGAAAGGAGCCTAACAGGACTGATTACCTTTCACTGGGTAGCATATGCCTAGTGCTCTACATTGAATACAAGAACCCTGGGAAGCAGGAATCCTTTCCAGATGGCACCAGAGCTGAACAATCACAAATAACTTGCTGATGTCACACAGACAATAACAATTAAGGCAAACACAACCCAAGTCTGTCTGATTCTGCTGTCTACCATACAAAAACCGTACGTTTCTTAACTCATCAAGCATTCTGCTCACTTAAAAAAAAAAAATCAATAAATATGCTTCATTCCATGAAAAGCTATATATTCATATCACAGCAAAGAGCATTAAAAAAACGTAAAATAGAACTTTCCCTTCTAGAATGTGCAACCTACTTGACCAAATGCGCACACACATGCACACACTTGTGAATGCAAAGCAGCAATTAACTGTCAGTTGAGGGATGTAGCCACTAAGTGATGTGGGATCTCAAGGAAGCCTGGGAACCACGTGGTTCCAGCAGCTTCACGAGCCTCGAGAAAGATGCATGATGACAAAAGGAATGGCTAAATACCGGACAGGTGTACCGGAAGTGCATTCTAGGATGAGAAACATCAGAGTTAAGGATCAGTGAAGAAGCCACCAAGGTTGCTTCAAAAAGAGATGGACTAAGCACTAAAACCCAAATGTCCATCAGCTAAACACAGGTCAACAAAAAGTGGTCCACCCAATATAACGAAACACCATTTGGCCATAAAAACAAATGTATTTCATTGGCACATTGCTACAACTTAGGTGAATATCACAGCAAATGAAAATAGCCTGTCACAAAATGCCACGTATTATAAGATTCCACTTACATAAAGTGCCCAGAAGGAGCAAAGATGAATGGTTTCCCGTAGCTGGCTGGGGGTTAGGAGAGCTGAGGAGTGAAGAGGAGTGACTGTTAATGGACCTGGAGTTCTTCTAGGGTAGTGCAAATGTTCTAACGTGGATTGTGAGGACAGTTTGCACAACTCTGTAACTACACTAAAATCTATTGATCTGAACCATTTAAATGAGTAAAATGTATACATTATACCTCACTTGATCTTAGCCAAAAGGCCGAGGAGTGATATATACATTATACCTCAAAACTGGAAAAGTGGGCGGGCGCGGTGAAGGAGGGAGAGGGGCTAAAAAAAAAAAAAAACTGGAAAAGTGAGGGACTAGAGAGAGATCATAATGCACAGTTAAGAAGTAACTTGTGAAGGGTTCAGAATGCAAGGCTTAAGTATCTGGGATTTATCTCGTAGGCAACTAGAGAGATATGAATAAAGATTCACTTAATCTGCAAATAGAAATATCATTTGACCCAGCAATTCCACTACTGGGAATATACCCTAAAGAAACCAGAACTACCACCCAAGCAGATATATACACACCTATGTTTATTTTGACTTTGTTCACAATAGAAAGAGTTTGAAACAACCCCAAGTGCCCATCAACAAACAACTGGATAGAGAAGCTCTGGTATATTCACACAGTGGAATACTATGCTGCACTGAAAAACAAGAAACTCATGAAGTATTACACAAAATGGGTGACCCTGGAGGTCATTATGCTGACTGAGTGAAATATCTCAGCCACAAAAAGACAAATATGGCATAATACCACTGTTATAAAACAAGACTGACACAGGGGTTGAGGGGAGACTGAGAAAGAGGGGATAATGTTTACTGCAATGAAACAGATGAGGGAGTGAATTGTTTAAAAGGGATATATGATTAGGTATTATTATCATGACATGAGTCCAAAATGAAGGCAGAATAGTGGAATGGACTTGGGGGATGGATTGTATAACAATTAAAGAATTTTTCTTTTACTTTTCAAAGAGAAGATTGAACTGGGGGGGGGGGGGAAGGAAGAAAAGTGCAAACTTTTCTGTAAACTTTCTTTCGAATTTTTTAAAAAAAAAGATTCACTTAACAAAAGCTCAATAAACACACTTAACTCTTCACTAATAAAATTATTCACGTATTTTAAGCATATTCCTAAAGCGTATGCCAAAGAGAGAACAGGAAAAAGATGTTATGATGTGATTTGACTAAGGCACAAGCTGTGACTATTAAAAAAGTTGTTTTGCTTCAGTGCTAAATGCCACAGATGGGAGATTAGCATCCTATTTATGCAAAATCACAAATTCACCTCTGTCAAATCTTCAAATACCATACTATTCTCTAAACTTAACATTGAAAATAGCACTAATAATTGACCTTTTAGAGTAAGATAATGAATAATGTGATTTGTTTTCCACTCAGTGAGTGACAAGACTCTGCATAAGACACTTTTTAAAGTGTTAGATTTCATTTACACGCCAGCATAGTCTTAACTAACACAAAATATTGCCTACTGATCCCCATATAGTTGACCTTGAATTCTAATTTAACATATTTCAAAATATGCAAAATCAGTATGGAAAACTAGGGGGAAATTAAAGAAACAAATGTGATATCTGAAAGTAGAAAGTGAAAAACAAACTAAAATGTCCAATACTGAGGAAAAGGTCAAGCACTCTAAAATAAACCTGAAAATTATGCAAAGAGAGAAAAATAGGACCCAACATTATGTTCTATAGCATTAGAAAACCCAAATGAAGGGGGAAAGGAATAAATTAAATTTAAAATAGAAAGCACAATACACAAGAGCAGGTGAAGCAGCTTTAGCAGAGGGAAAGTTTAGAAAACAGCTAAGAGACGGTCCCTCCGCCCCTAAATCATACGGAAGAAAGAACCTTGCTATTGGCTTGGCAGAACGGTGAAATCCCACTTAACTCCCACCCCCAAAGACGGTGAGACAGGAAGAACATAAGTCCGTTTGAGAACCCAGCCACAGCCACACTAGTGTTCCCCCCCACACCCCGAGTCACCCTGTAAATCTCCTTCAAGGCAGGTGACCCACAAGAAACTAAAGGAGACACTGGGTCTTTTTCAAGCTCTCCTCTAAGAAAGAGAGGGCCTGGCTGTCTTTATAAAGGCTTTGTAAGTTCCAGAACTGGGAGAAGCTTATGTCCTGTGCTTGAGACATCAAAGTAGGATGACCTGGTTCACTAGGAAACAAAGCATATAAGCTATCCTAAAAGAGCAGCTGTGTCACTGACACCTAGAACGAGATATCTGCTGTCACAAGGAAGGAGAGCAAGAGTCTCTATTTTCTACTCAGAAGCCAGTGCTGAGACTGACCAACTCAGTAGAGAATTAGTCCAAACCAGGAACTGCTGAATGCTAAAAAGATCCAAACTTAACATCAACTAAGGCACGTTGTTTGAATCCACCAGGTGCTCTGAGGGAAGGTGATGGGCAATCTCCTCCCATGTGATTTACAGCCTCTGAACACTCACTAAAGGTCAGCTGTGAGTCAGTTCTGATCACGCTTAACACCAATTGTCTACCCACTCAGAATCACAGAACTGCGGAAAAAGACAAATGTTGGTAACTGTTGTTTACTCTGTACATTATTGAGAAACTAAGCACTTCATCTATAAAACAATGCAATACCAGCATAGCCTAAAGTTGGATTAGTCCCCAGGTAAACATCAAAAGACACATTCTTTTCATTCCATAGATAGAAATTAGGTGAGCATGCAAAAGGAGGAGGAAAATGACATCAGAATAGGTCTAAGATCCAAAGAGACTTTGAAATAGAATTATTTGAAGGAATGGCCTTAAATAAGTATGCTGATACTGACTAAATTAAGAACAGTAGTAGTTTAAAGACTAATTAAAACTGAAATCATAAAAGAAAGTTTGTTTTTTTCCATAGACTCATCCAGTGAATTAACATGGGGCTGGAAACATGATCTGTAAACAAGAGACCTAGAACCTTGCCACCACCTGAAACTGGCCAAACAGAGGGAGGCTAAGGAAACCAGGGTGATCAATATCTTGGGAAGTAAATAACGATCAAATTCCAAACTCTGATTCCGAAAAATAAAAGTGAAGACTAAACAAAAGTGAAAAGGGGGGGGCGGGGGGAGGTGTACAAGTTTTTCTTAAACTTTAAGGTATACAAAAAAAAACGCCTGGGAAAAAAACGTGTTTCCAAAGTACTTTCTCAGATATGTTCACTAATGTTCACTTAGATCTGTTCATTAATAGTCGTTTCTAAGACGTTAAATCCACAATAGTACAATTTTTTAAACAGTCGAGCTAAATCTCGTAAATATTTGCAATAATAATTTGCCTGTAGCAATTCTGTGGCACTTAGGAGATACTTGGAAATATAAATGAAAGTAGCCTTAATTTTTAAGTCTCTCAGGCAAAATGAAATAGTTCATCTATCAAAGTAATATAAATAGGATACTTTGATCAGCAAATTCTAACATGTTCGTATTTGGGAGTATTATTTCTATATTGTAAATGATATATAATGTTCATATTCTAAGAGCTTAAAGTTAATCACTGGATATTTCTGTCTCCTCTATATGAAAACAACTAAAGCTAAAAAAAAAGGGGGGGGGCGGATTTTTTTTTTTTTAAAAAGGGATCGGATTCAATTCAGTCCATGAGTTATTTTTTAAAAGTTCTGCTCTCCCTCCTCCAAGAAGTATTTCATCAATTCGCTCTCTTATTTCAAGTCTCAAATTCCTCAGTCCAGAAAGGTGGGCAGGGAGAAAAATGCAACAAAGAATGAATGGAAATCCAAAGTCTCTGTAAATGTTTATTAAAATTAATAATAATAAAAAAGGATAAAAAAATGCCTAAGTCCATGCCTACATCTAAATTGTATAACACGTTTAAGTTCCTGCCATGCAAATGTACTAGGTTCCAGTGGTGAAGTCCATGTGACCCTCCCTCCCCACCATCCCCCAAAGCATCCATCAGCGCTGCCAGGGTGCAAATACCTGAGCAGGTAAACAGCCCTTTCGATATCGCTGAGGTCTTCATCAACCGTCAGTCTTTCTATTTCTTCTGGGGTCTGTGCAGAGGAAAACACCAGTTATGCACACATGCAGGGGGACCTCGCCTCTGGGGACCCCCCCCCCCATGAAAAAGTTTCACAATTGAGCACTGATCAGCGGAAACCACGCCAGGTCCGAGGATGCCAGGAGACCTCCCCCCAGTCGTCGCTGCTTGCTGATGTGCCTGCGGGACTTTTAGGGGTTTTGGGGGGAATTTTCTCCTGGGGGGAGGCGGGAAGGGGGACATTTATTTCTTGACTCTTGTAGCTTCCAGATCGCAGCTTGCGGGGGATCACGTCGTGCTTTCAGAAGCTCCCCGAAATCCCTTATTTCTTTGCATAAATAGACTTTTTTTTTTCTTTCTCCTTTTTCAATCAGCCAAGGCCGTGTCTCTAGAATGTTCCAGCCCAGGAACTGCTAACAGGGGGATGGAGACTGCAATGGGGCGAATGTGCAGAGGGGGCAGGGGACTCTCACCAGCTGGAGGGGGGGGCCGAGCCGGCTAGTGGGGTGCAGGGGCCGCGGGGTCTGTATCGGGGCTCGCCGGCGGCCGGGTCTGCGGGGTCCCCCCGACCCGAGGCCGCAGGAAGATGACTCGGCGGCGTGGGACCAAGTGGGGGCGGGGAGCGAGCTCGGGGTGACCCCGCTCCCTCCAGGGGGGACGGGGGTGCGAGGGGTCCCCTCCGTGAGGACTGTCAATCTGGACGACTCGGGGTTCGGGGTCCCCCGCAGTGTGCGGAGGGAGGGTGGGGATTGGGCGTCTCGGGGGCCGTCGGAGGGGCTGCGCTCACTGAGGGGTGGGCGTCGGTGGGGAAGGGGCGGCCGGGACGCGGGGTGACCCGGGGAGGCCGGGCGGGGGTCTGGACGCGGAGAGCCGTGTGGACGGGACGGGGGA